>NC_060267.1:69717840-70017840 GCF_021613505.1 Equus quagga | reverse complement strand
TTTGGTGATACCAGTGACTGAAAAGGGGAATATTGGAGGGAGAACTGGGCTGAGAGAGAAGAGAATTAATACATTCATCACAAATAGCCCTTTTTTGGAAAGCTAGGTGCTGTGGAAACACGGAGAAATAGAGACAGTCTCTGACTCACCACCAGGCTAGATTCCAAATGTGAGCAAGTAAATTGCATAGAAATTGTAACATATTTTCCCAAAAGAAACAACCCTATAGATCCTGATTGGGCCAAAGGGCTACTTACTCCCCAGTAGCCACAGAGTATGGTATCATTTCTGTAGGAGGGAAGGCAACATAGAGGAAAAAGCCCTGGGCACGTGGGAAGAATCCAGGTTCACACGGACGAGGCTCGTCATCTGCTCCCTTAGTTTTTCTACCAATAAAATGAAGATTCAAAATAATGCTCTGCTTACCTAGGAGGGTTGTTGTCAAGCTCAAGGGAGACAGTCTATAGGAAAATACTTTGTATACTGTAACATGTCTTTTAAATCTAAAATTTGAAAGCACCCATTCAGTTATCTGGTACTCCTAAAGGTTAAATGATTCTGGATAGCTGGATTTGAAACACAATTGGGAGTTTATTGCTTTGAACATGAAAACACTTTTTCTAAAATATTAAACACTTTGTAGGCATGGAAAGCTTTCCAAAATATTGCCTCTTTACAGAGCATACCAAACATGAGACTAGGACTTCGTAACTACTTGTTGAGTAAATTGCATTTAATTTTGTGACCTCATGGCTACTCTACTGTTTCTTTCTCATCTTCCAGATCTCCTAAACATGGAAGAAAGCAATGACTTAGATGTCAGACTTATTTATTTCTCTACCAGCACTAACATCCAAGGTGATCTCATTCAGTCCCATGGCTTTAAATTCCATCCATATACTCATGACTTTCAATTTTATGTCCCCAGTTAGCATTTCCCTTTAACTCCAATCTCATATACCCCACTACCTATTCAACATCTTCTTTGTATGTCATATAAGCATCCCAAGTTTAACTTGTCCAGGAGGATTCTTGATTCTCACCTGTGCCCCAACTGTAAAACCTGCTCCATTCTCAGACTACCTAATTCTCAATCAATGACAGCACCAGTTGGCCATTTGCTCTTGAGCAAAATCCTTGGAGTCAGGCTTGACCCCTCTCTTTTACTCACAGTATCCACTGTATCAGCCAACACTGACTATTCTACCTTCAAGATCAATTCATACTTGGGGCCGGCCCAGTGGCACAGTGGTTAAGTTCACATGCTCCGCTTTGGCAGCCTGGGGTTCTCCAGTTCGGATCCCAGGCGCGGACATATGTACCGCTCATCAAGCCATGCTGTGGCAGATGTCCCACGCATAAAGTAGAGAAAGATGGGCACAGATGTTAGCTCAGGGCCAGTCTTCCTCACCAAAAAGAGGCAGATTGGCAGTGGATGTTAGCTCAGAGCTAATCTTCCTCAAAAAAAAAAAAAGATCAATTTATACTCCAACCACGTCTCAACATCTCTGCCGCCACCTCCCTGGCCAAGCCACCATCATTTGTCCTATAGATTATTACAAGACCCTCCTAACTTTCTTTCCTGTAATCTATTCTCTGCTCAAACCTCATGTCATCAGTGAAGCCCCTCTGACTTCCTTCAATAGAGTCGCTCCATCACCCTCCAGCTTTATCATTCTCTATTCCACGGCTAGGCTTTGTTGTACTCTATAGCATGTTAACAACACCTGCACGTTATACATGTATTTGTATATAATATTTCAGTGGTACGTGTGCTCCACGGACTGCAGCCAGTTTGCAAACCTACCAGTCTGCAACGAGAAACAAAGTAAAATGCCTTGAAACTTGTTTAGCAACTTGACAGAGGAAGTTTTTGCTGTAGAATCTAATAATAAAAAATTAGGGCTTGTGTTTTATATGTCTTTTTTATTTTTTCAAATTTATTTTTCAAAATGTCAGTCTACAAGAGATTGGGAAAATTTTTTAAAGGAAAAAAAAAAAACCCTAGTCCTTCACCAAAGATTGTCCAAAAAGCACTGGTTTACTTCACCCCCTGCGCTGTGAGCTCCAGGAGAGCAGGGTTATTTTTATCAAATATTTACTAAACATCTACTATGTTCCTAGCCTGGTAGTGGTCTCTGGGACTCAAACTCTAATAGGACACAGACAATGCTCTCTTGGAACTCAGAGTTCACCGGAAGAGAGAAATGTGTGAAAACAAATGGCAGCAGAGTGTGAAAGTCCAGCAGGGCAGACAAGATGCATACCATTCATGACTGATAAGTTTACATATTTGCACATCTGAAAAGAAAACCAACAATGCAAGTGTGTGATAAGCAGGGAAGAAGTGGTCACAGAGAGCTTTCTTGGGGAGTCCCCGGGCTGCACTGGTATATGTCTCCCACCGAATTCATGGGAGTACCTTTGTGCCTCTTCTCTTAGCATCACTTTACCTGTCATCTATCCATTGGTTCATTTATTCAGCGTTTACCTCAATGGCATTGCCAATGTGGTCCAATGACCAGTGCCTATTTGTTGCCAGTCTCAACTGAGATAACTCCCTTTCATCCCTTCTGCCTTTCACTTATACCACGTCTATGCTCCCTGTCCAGAGATGAGTCTTCTGTTTCCCGCATTGGTCTGGCAGAGGGTGAGATTTCCTGCTCAGTGGTGAAGTAGTAAGCAGGAAGTGGGAGGACAAATCACTACTGAGATCCAAAAGCTTACACATATCTGACAGTGTCGAGCTGCAGCCAGGAAAACTTTGTTTCCTTCATGTTCTCTGGGTCACGGTAAAAAAAAAATCACAATTCTTCCAAGTACTGCCTCATGGAACAGGTTATCTCATTTCACCGAAAACAAGGTCGCTTCACTCTCTCCACTGCAAGCCTAGAAGTATTTTAAGGTAGGTAGCATGCTTTTCATAATTGTCCCCATTCCCCAAACACACAACACACATCTGGTACAGCACCACGTAACCTGGGGCCTTAACAATCAGGTATTTTAATTCTCATTTAAATCCTATTCCTTTCCAAAAAAATGATTTGAGATAATTAACAAGAAAGGAAGATGGGAACAAGGATTTATTGATCAAGGCATGTGGCATAGCCCTTTTGATTGCTTAATTTTCACATTGGACCAGGGAGGGAGGGAAGTTATGCCCATTTTACAAATGAGAAAACAGGCTCCGAGAGGCTCGGTGGAGAGACCTAGCCTCAACTCATGTCAGTCTGATTCCATGACTGTGGACTTAAGGAGGGCCTTGGGAAAAATAGGAAGAAAATATGATAATAACAAGGACCATTGGAGTTCCTACAATTGTATTATAATTAGCTACAAATGTTTTTGGTTTTAAAATTTCCAGTAGCTGAAGCATCAAAAAGAAGGAGAAGGATGACAATGAAGAAGATGAAGAAGGAGGTAGAGAAAGAGGAGGCAGAGGAGAGGAGAAAGAGGAAGCAAATTTCCCTAACTTCCATATCAGAAAAAGAGAAAACGTCCCAATTCCTCAAAGGTCAAATTTCTTACATGGGATTTTAAGTGAAAGACAATGAGCTGAAGAAAAAAAATGTGGTTGTCAACAAATTTATTCATTTATTCAACACTATTGAGCGTCCTATATGTCTGGCATCAAGCCACACGCTGAAGCTCTTGGGATACAATGGCGAAAAAGAGTTCCTGGTCTCACAGATCTTAGGATGCTAAAACAAACACAGATGGGGCTACATCTTTTCTCAATAACAATAATGTGATTTTCAAACAACAGTTCTCAAAATCAAAATATTCTATTCTCCATTACGTCAAGGGAGTAATGATAAGTGGACTTCAGTCAAATCTCTTGGCAAATTCCTAAACTAACATAGCCCAAGGACACAGAATTCTGGAGGAACTAATTTGACCCAAAGATAAAACACAGAGCAGTGGATAGAAAGTGTGTCCCTTTACCAGGTTTTTCCCACATACTGCATCTCACAGCCTGGCTTAATTGAGGTCATAGTCCTGACTTCAGACCCATAAACGGGATTTTCTGTGTTGCTGCTGGAAGGAATATCCATTGGTTTTTGATGCCAAATTAGTGGCCGGGAGAAGTGTTATCATGCTATGAAAGTTGAGCACCCGAACCAATTTCATTCAAATGGTTCATAAGTAAATCCATGTTAACTAAAATTCCTCTTTTCCCCTTTGCTGCTTTAGTCCTCTCTAATGCCCATCCCCAGAAGACACGCAAGAGGACAAAAAAAATCTTATAGTACCACACAAGAAACAGACCTGTGATGGGACTGGGACATTATGGCCATTACTTGCTTCATTTTAGGGGAATTCCTTCCTTCCATCATTCCAGGCCTCAGTTTACTAATAACTATAACTATACTCACTCATTCACTGAATAGTAAATGAGTACTTACTGTGTGCTGGGCACTATGCTAGTGCCAGAGATGTCCTCCAGAAGCTTACAATCTAATGGAGGAACTGGCAAACATGCAATTGAAGTATGATAAGCAAATTTCTTTAATAGAAATAGAACTAAGCTATGAAGCCCAAAGAGACAATGTGAGGATGATTGTGTTATAATGTATTGTACAATGATAACATAATCACAATAGAAAATGGAAAGTGCAACAGGCTTTACAAAATCTTATATTTTCAGCAAAACAAAGCATTTTTATTTTCTTATTCTCTTCCTACCTTTACCTATGTTCATATTTGACTTCCCCAGGATGCATATAATTTATTTTTATTTGTTATATATTTAAAATGTCTCTTCATTGCTCTGTATCTTTGTAATTATCACATAATAGTCTTCTAAATCAATTTCTTATAATTTTCATATCAATTTCTCAATTGTTGGATACCTAGATTGTTTCCAAACTCTCCCTGGTATAAATGACACTGTAGGGAACATCTTCCTTTTTCCTTTTATCACATTTTTTTCCGTAGGATAAATGCACAGAAACAAAATTAAAAACTCAAAATGTCTGAACATTTTATAATTACTCATTCACATTTGCCAATATGCTTTCTAAAAGGTTTACATTCTACCATGACACTATGAATGGGTATAGGTAACTGCAATCTCAGACAATATATTTTCCAAATTATTACTACTTTAATAGGTAAAAAAATACAAGTTCTTTGCTAACCTAGTGTGGTTGAACATTTCTCAAAATTTTTGTATATTTACCTTTGAGGTAAAAAATCTTCAGATTTTTTTTCAACTTGTATATGTTCTTTCTATAATAAAGACATTAATCATTATGATGTTTGTTATAAATATTTCCTCATGATATACTCTTAGACTTTTTTTTCTTGAACAGATATTTTATCTCAGATGGTCAAATCAGACCGTCTTCATCTTTGTGATTTAATCTAATATCTCAAAATTTATAATGTTGGTGTCACTCTAGAATGTGATATTCACTTCCATTTTCTGTTATACTGTCTGACTAGGTTTTTAATGGTGTTTAGTAATTCTCTTATTCTCCAATTCATATAGAATACATTTTAACTTCTTAATTTGAGTTTGTAATTACATGATACTCCCTTACTATTTCAATTTTTGCACATTTTCTCATGTTTTGATACGTGGTGCACTAGTCCACTTTGTTTATCATTTTCTGATGTTCAGGCCTTTTTCAGATGAATTTAATAATCATTTGATGCAGTTGAAAGGAATTCTGCAGAGATTTTGACTGACAATTATTTAAATCTATACATCCATTTGAGAGAAACAAGCGCTATAGAGTTTAACTTTCTCTGCAAGAAGATCTTGTGTCTCCCTTCGTTTAAGCTAAGAGTCTGTGATCTAGTGTCAAACAGCCTGCATCTAATCTCAGCTCTGCATCCACTATGTTTGCTCCAGGGGAAGTTACTTAACATTTTTATACCTCAATTTTCCGTTCTTTCTTATATAAAAAGTAGCATATGGTTTGTATTGTAAAATGCTCTCCTTTATATGATCTATTTTTTCCTTCCATTTTCTTTTTTGATGTTTCTTTTGGTATTCAAGAGGTTTTCATTTTTTGTTCTAGTAACTACCATCATACATGCCCTTTTTATCTTTTTGCCTTACCTAGGATTCTACTATTTGGTTTTTCACCTTTAAACATCTCCTCTGACTCTCATATTACCTGTAGGTCAAGCACTGAGCTTTTTTCTTTTAACTGTCTTTTTTTCCCTCCCTTCTCCCATGTTTTTGGTATGCCACTTCTTTCTAAAAGTGTATACAATTTACATAATATTCTTCTACATCCTTGTTTTGTTTTAGATCTTGCTTTAAGACTGAAATCCACAATTAGATATATTCAATGCTCACCAATGTGCCAAACTTTCCTCAGTCATTGCTTACTTGAATGAAGTTCATCCTCTATTAGATTCCTCATGAAGTACTTAGAAGAACAGTGTTCCCTGAATTCTTTCATGTTTAAAATTGCTTTTCCTTAACCTTGATTTTTAAGTATGATTTGGCTAGATAAAAGCCGTCACCAGCATTTTATTTCCTTAAGTTCTTTGAAAAGAGTGTTCCACTATTGTCTTTCTTTGTATTTTGCTGTTGAGAATTTTGATGCCCTGAATTTTTTTAAGTGATTCTATCTTTTTGCCTGGAGGTCCATATGATATTTTATAATTTATTGTCAAAGACTCTGACTCAGAGTTGACTGTTCTGGGTCAATTACCCCAAGTATATTGTGGACTCTTTCAATATGTAGATTTAGGTCTCTTTTTCTCCAGAAAGTTTTCTTGGATTATAGTTTCAAATACTAGCTCTGTTCTATTGCTTTGTTTTAATTCATCAGAATCTCCAATTATAGATATTTTGGGTCTTCTTTGCCTATTTTCTAGATGTATTATTTTCTTTCAACATTTTAACCTTCTATTATTCTGTTACTATTCTCCGGGCTATTTTATTTTCATTTCCCAACTTCTCTTACTATATTTTCAGTTGAGTCTGTTCTCCTTGAGCACTTTGTATTTTATCTTCATTTCTGAGATGATTTTGTCTTTTCTTTCAAATTCTTTTTGAGTTTATTAGACACTAATTTTCTACCTTCTTGGATGTTCTGTCCATCTCAATTCTAAGTTCTTGAATTTTTGATTTGAGAAAGTTTTTCATATCTACTTGATTGAGGATATTCAATTCAGGTTGGGGTAATGTGTTATAGTGTCCCTGCGCTTCACGATTGGTTTGGAGGAAGAATTTTCTTTTCTGTTCTGTTTTCTTCTCATCTAGTAGATTCTATTATCTACTCATTTTTCAATGTCTTATGTTTTCCTGACCAGCAATAACTGGTTTATGTAGCAGAAGTAATGGGTTTGGAGGGATGGTTTATCAGATCTCCTAGTTCAAGAGTACCTTCTATTGCTATAATGAAATCAGTTCCCTTCATCAATGGTACCTTAAACAAAGGTACCTTTTCTTTGCATGAAGGATGGGGATAACAGTTGGTGTGTCTTCTAATTGGATGGTTGTCTTTTGTTTCTGTGGTACACTTTCTGTGTACAGCTTGCTTTTGTCTTTCCATCTACCACCAAGCTTCCAAGAGACATCTCCTCCCTCCAAATCAGCCTCCTCTTCCCCAAAAGCAGTGCCTTTTCAAACTGCCACTTTTAGTTCTATATACTTTGAATTCTCTACTTTTTGATTCTCTAATAACCAGTGCTCCAATGCATGTCTCAGACCCACTCTCAGTATTTCTCCACTAAAGGTAGGAGTCCCTCTTTTTAAGGATGATTTTATTTGATTTCACTGATGTTAAGGTCCCCCCCCCAACTCTTGCTTCTTTTCTTTTTTTTTTTCCTTTGTTTGTTTGTAGAGGAAGATTTGCCCTGAGCTAACATCTGTGCCAAGCTTCTACTATTTTGTATGTTGGTCACCACCACAGCATGGCCACCGACAAGTGGTATAGGTCCACATGGAAACCAAACCCTGGCTGCCAAAGTGGAGGGCACTGAGCTTAACTACTACATCATGGGACTGGCCCTCTTCCTCCTTTTTGATGAAATCTCTACCTTCCTCTTTTCTAGCACAGACTTCAGAGTGTCCCTGGGCATTGGAATGTTTATTTCCTTAGGTATTAGCTTCCCAGTGCTGTTGTAACAAATAACCAGAGACTTAGTGACTTAAAACAACAGCATTATTATATTACAGTTCTTGAGGTCAGAAGTTGGGTCTCAGCAGGCTAAAGACAAGGTGCCAATAGGACTAAGTTCCTTCTGGAGGCTCGAGGAGACAAGATATTTTCTCGCTTATTCCAGAGTCTAGAGGCCATCTGCCTTCCTTGGCTCGTGGCCACATTCCTCCATCTTTAAAGCCAACAAGCTCTTGCTGAGTCCTTCTCATACTTCAGTCTGTCTGGTTCTTGTCTTCTTCCTCCTTCTTCCACTTATGAAGACCCTTGTGATTACATTGAGTCCATCTGGATAACCCAGGATAATCTCCCCATCTCAAGATCCTTTGAGGAGCAACCTTAATTTTCTCTGCAACTCTAATTCCCCTTTGCCATGAAAGCTAACAAGGTCACTGTTTCCAGGGGTTAGGATGTGGACATCTTTGGGAAGGGGGGCATTAATCTGCCTATCACACTCTACTTGCACAGAAATGTAGTTTATAGTGTTCTATGGCTCTTAGTGTGCTGTAGGATTGGATTATGAGTGGTTTTATTTGCTTTCCTTATTGATATGTATGGTTTTTGGAGGGGATATGGAGAGGTTTGGCTTTAGGCAACTACCATTATCCCACTAGAAACTGGATTTCATCCATTCATCATTTTGAAGGCCAGAATATTGTGTCAGATCTCCAGTCCTTTGTTTGTAACATACTTACTAATCAAAATGTCCCTTATTTTTTATAAAACCCTGGCTCAGGTGGCACCTCTCCTATACTTCCTAGACAGAATCTATTATTTTTATTTTGAGACTTCTTTAAGACTTCACATTTAATCTATCATTCCATTTGGTGTGTTGTGTTACAATTATTCCTTTCTCTATCCCACTAGACCAGGAGATGTTTGAGAGTAAAAGATTATTCTTATTTACTGTTGTTTACTTATTGCCTATCATAGTCTATGGCATGGGCTCTATCAGTGTTATTATCTGTATTAATGATATCTATTCTGTAGCTATTGTTTATACTGAGCACTTGATGTATTATTATTAATGCTCACTAAAATTCAATAAAATTCAATGGCATTTACAGAGGAATTATTTTACCGAGGAAAAGACTGAGACTGAAATTGTGTCCAAAGACACAGAGTTCATAAATAGTGCTGTAAACTTTGATCTTAATCCAAGCCTATTTGACTACATATAAATCTTAGGTTATTTTTACTTCATCCCAAATATGTTCTTGGAGAGACAAAGGAAGAGTGGAGCATTCTTGGAACAGTCAGAAAAAGAAGATTCCAGAAGAAGTTTCCAGAACTCTATTGTTCCCTCTTCCTTCATGTTCCAATAAAATCACACGGTCTCCCTAGAGCCCAAGAACCTCTGCTAGAAGGACAAATATAAAGCTTCTCAACTAGAGCGTAATCTAAGTAATCTTGGCACTTAACGTATCACTGAAAATGAAAGAAAGCAATATTTTGATCATTTTCCTAAGAAGAAAGACCAGATGAACTTTGGGAGCTGTGGAGATTCTGGGCACATGCCAGAGGCTCATGGAAGCTTGCAGGAAAAGCAGTCCTTATAATACAGATAGACAAAATGCTCCACAGTCCTCAGAACAGGCCAAGAGAGGGGATACAATTCCTTGTTTTCTAAAGAGCTGACAAAATGCCAGCCTTGGCTCAAAAAGACCAAAATTGAAATACAAAGTTGCTGAGTGAAAACTGATTTGCAGGTACAGACCACTAGGAATCCATAGATTGCATTGTTAAGATGGGAAGACAGGCCGCGCAACCAGAGAAATTAGTTCCAGGCTCATGCTGGCTAATTGGTTGTGGGCTGGACTTGGCTGCTAATTTTGCAGACCTAGGGATGTATTTTATATCTGCAGGTGACATCAAACTGGGAGAAGCCAGAGCAAATCAAAATCATGAACCTGAAATGAAAGCCCCTTCAGTTCTGCTTCCAAAAACATCCTTGAGATTGGTTGTGCTTCTTAAGAGAAGTGATAGCTTGTAGCCCTAGAAAACAATCTTAAGGCGGGCCTGATACAAAGAAAGATATAGTTCCTTCATGCTGACCACTGGTCCCTAAGACCTAATGTTGACTCCTAGTATAAGAGTATGCAGACCGAAGTAAAGTAATATAAGCCAGGAAGGAATCAGAATTTAGAAGTCACTGCCACCAAATACTAAGAGCACTAAAGATTGCCAAATAATGTTACTCAAGAGGAAGACTCTCATACTGCTGGTACCAGACAAAAATCAGATGTCAGAATGATCAAGGACAGATGGAGTCAGAATGCACCTTTTTACTCTATTGTTACATGAATTAGTGGCTTTGAGGAAGAAACAAAACCAAGCCAAAGTGGTATAGTTGATGTATAAGGGTGTGTAGGCTGTGAAGGGCCACACAGATCCGACCTGTATGACAGGTCCAGACTTGAAAGGGCCATTCCCATTAGAACACAACAATGATATCTCCCATGTAAACTAACAAAGACAAAACCAAATGCAAACAAAACAGATAGAAAAGAAAAGAAAACTTCTGTTGTCCAGACAGCTGTTTCCAATCACTGCCACATTATTCTAAGAAGGTTGCCTGTTTTTGCTGTCTCTATTTCTCTATCTTCTATTATCTAATCAAAATACTCCAAACAAACTCTCTTCCTCACCACTCCACCCACTCTGTCCTACAAGGGCCACCAATGCCCTCCACCTTGATGAAGACAATAGATAAATTTTAGTCTCAAGCATACTTGACTTCTCAGTAACATTTGGCCGAGTTAATTTCCTTCTCCCTCTTGAAATACGTGTCTCGCTCGTCTTCTAGAAAAGCACACTTCTTTTGTTTCATTTTTCTTGTTTGCTTATTCATTGGTTTAGTAGATTGTTCTCCTATTTCACTGGCTGTTCCTTCTCAGGCTTCTTTGCTGACTCCTCCTCATTCTACTCTCTAAATGCTGGAATGCCCAAGGGCTCAGTCTTCAGCTCTCATTTCTTCTCTTTTTATAGGCATGTCTAAGGCATACTCATCCAGTTTCAAAATTAAATATCATCTATCATGTCTTGATGCCTAAATGTGACTCTCCATCCCCAGCCTCTCTACCTCATTGACTAATAAGCTTCTCAAAATCCCACCTGGATGACTAATAGGTTTTCTCAAAAGAGAACCTTTGATTTCCAATCACTCCTGCATCATGCACCTTGCAACTTGCCCCTTATCTGTTTCTCTTCAGCCTTTCCCAACTCAGTAAATGAGAACACTGCCCAGACCAGAATGCTGAAGTTATCCAGTCCAGTCACGAAATAGTATTTACTTATCCTTAAAAATGATCTAAACACTGACCATTTCTCACCATCTCTACCTTCACACCTACTACTCTAGTTCAAGTCTCCCATCCTCACGTCAACTAATAGGAGGCAATAGTTTCCTCACGGGTCTTCGCTGCTACCTTTAGCCCAGCCTCATGTTTGCTACACTGTCCAATTACTCCCTGCATGGTGGCCAGAGTGACCATTTTCAAACCTAAGTCAGATCATGACATTCCCTTCACCAAGTCACTCCCAAATCTTCTCATTTCGCTTAGACAAACTCCAACTTTTTGGTCTTAACCATCTGTATAACTAGTAATGCTCTCGCCTCCTTTAAATGTTTGCGAAAGGATGCTTATACTGACCACTGCATTTAAAACTGTACCCGCCATCCCTCTACTCCTGGTCCCACTTACTCTGACCTATTATTTTTACAGCATTTATTACCATCTAAGATGTCATATAATTTACTTATTACATTTACTATTCATGGTCTCTTGTTCTCCACTAAAATGTGAAGCTCTGTAATATTTTTGTCTATCTTATTCACAGATATGTCCCGAGAGCCTAGGAGAGTATCTGGCGTATGATGAGCACTCAGTTGACACTCACTAAATGATGATGACGGCTCTGTCATGCCCCAGTGACTGTGTCCCTGCCTGGTTCCCTGGCCTCATCTTCTATCACGCATTTCTTGTTCTCTGTGCTCCAACCACACTTGCCTTCTCACTGGTCCTCAAACATATCCCTTTCACTCATCCCTCACACCCTTCATGCTTGCTTCCCTTTACCTGCAACAGGCTTTGCACGCATCTTCATATGGGTTACTTCCTCACTTCCTTCAGAGAATACTTTCCAGACTCCCTTTTGAGGGTGTGCTTTCTGTTAGCTTGTATCACTATTCACCAAATACCCCTGTTTCTCTCCCTGGTGCCCCACCCAGCGGGAGAATAACAGGAGTCAAGAGCAACTGTTTAATTTGCTTTGACTAATGAAATGTGGACGGAAGTGATGTGTGCCACTTCCAGGAAGAAGCTTTAAGAGCCAGCCTGTGGTTTATTACGTCTCTTTTCTCTCTGCTGCCATGAACAGACATGCTCCAGATTGAGGCTGCTCTGCTAGTCTGGATCCCAAAGTAAAAACCTGGAGGAGCGGTACAGCCAACCTATGGTGGACATGTTGCAGGAGCAAGGAATAAGCTTCTCATTATAAGCTACTGAGATTTGGAGCTTGTTTGTTACCGCAGCATAACTTAGCTCTTTACCCTCCATAGCATTTATCATCACCTGAAACTATAATATGTTTTTATTTTATTACTTATTCAATATCTCCCTTATGAGGATAGGGTCTCTCTTTGTCTTGTTCACTATATTGCTGTCACCTAGAACAGTACCTGTAGAATTTATTAACGAAGCTTTGTGCTTTAAGACAGCTAGTGCTGGTGGCTCCAATCTGTGTGCAGCTACCCTGGAGCAGCTACATCTCTCTCAAGGGAAAGAATGTATAGAGAATGCTAACCCAACAAGCTTCTTCTCTAAGAATCAGCATCCTTCCATCCCAACCCTCCTGCCCCATCCTGGTGTTGATGGAGTTGTGTATCTGGATAAATTCATCCCTGACAAGGGGCAGCCAAGAGAAGGTTCCCCATGCCACTCTGACCCACAACAACAGCAGAAGGTGTAATTTTTGCACCTGGGAGGGTCCTCCCACCCAAGACTCTCATTTTTACTTAGCCAAGCTCTCTTCCCCAATTTAAGGAGAAAGTGAGACAAGGCTGTTTTTCTTTTATATGGGGGCATACAAATGTCAGTGGGGCATAGGGGCATGCTATCTTTGCTTTGGGCCTGGTTTTTATTAGTTATGCTGTTGAATATCAAACCCTCTGTTCCTCATTTGCAATACGGCTAGTAGTTCTTGAAGGAGTTGTTTGGATTCAGAAATGAAGAAAAGAAAAGAAAGAAGGGAGGAAGGAAAAGGAAAACGTCAATAGTTTTTAATCCCAAGCCTTGACCAAAGAGAAAATCGCTTGTTTACTTAATGTGATTATAATAGAGACCAAACTCATGAAGCCTCAGGAGGGACGGTGAAAAATCATCTAGTTTTCTTCTCCTCCTTTCCCACAAGCCCCTGTCCTAGTGCTCAAAATGCTTTACACCCTCCCTTCCAAGGGACAATCCATCCTCTACTGCCCACTCCCAGTGACAAAGAACTCACACTCCCACTGAGCCTTTGGACCATTAAGACTGTCGGAATTGTTTTCCCTGAGTTTAGCTAAATCTCTGTTCCATAGCTTTTCAGACATTATCCCCAGCTCTAACCCCTGATACCACAATCAGCATAATCCCTCCCTGTAGGCCAATTGTTCACACATTGGAGGAGTTAACCAGAGAAAGACACCTCTAAGCAGATATTTCATTAAAAAAGTAGTAATGAATCATGTGAAGAAGGGACGGGTCTGGAAGGAGGCAAGCGAACCGTACATGCTTCTGCCCTGGAACAAGAAAGAGTGTGGCAAATGCCAAGGACTGAAAGACATTAAATGTTGCAGGAACACTGGTTCTAGATCTTTAAGAAGAAAAAAGAATGCCAGGAATGAACCGAGAGAGGTATGACTAGGAAGGTGCTCGGAACTACTCTCAAGGAGTCGGGATTTACCCTAAGAGCATCAAGGAACATTGATCTGCTTCAAGCAGGGGAGTGACTTGATATACATTTGAGGGAGACAATCTTGACTGCAGAGTGGAGACTGAACTGAGGTAGACGGTAAGAAAGAACTAGGGAAGATGTCTAGGAGGTTCTTGGAGTCATTAAGGTTTAAGGTGATGGTGTCCTGTACAAGGAAAACAGCAATGAGATAGATGCAGGTTGGCAGAATTAAGGGACTCTTAGGAACCAGAATTGACAGAACTTGGGAAATAATAGCTTTTGCATTCTCTGTGAGGCTGTATGACAAGTTTTATACAGAAATTCTCTCAGAACCTTAGTATATATTTTATTAGGTCAAAAGCCTGGCATTCACTTTGCAAGGCCAGTGGTTCTGTACCACTTCCTCACCTCTCTTGGGCTTCAGCTCTCCTGACTGCTGTTTGCTCATTCCATGCCTCTTCCTTGGCAGAGATGAAAAGCCCCAGGCGGCAAGTAAGAACTCTGCACTCTGCTCTCTTCAGATAACAAGTCCCTATCAGTGTATTCACGTAATTGACAAAGAGCCAGAATAAGACTCTCTGTGGGAGGGTGATGGTTGTCAAAAACGAACACAAAACGCTGAAGTGTAAAAGTATGTAATTTGTTTTCATTTATATTTCAAACAATGCTTCAGCGTACAGATAAAAGATTACCATATGTTGTGTAAATTTAACAGAATTTAGGCTTCCTTCATCTTAGTTTTGGGAGGCAAGAGAGGGACGTGGTTAAGACAGACCTGGATTTGAATCTCAACTATATTTTCTTGAAAGTATTGTGACCTTGGACAAGTCTTGTAACTTCTTTGGCTATCAGCTTTCTCATATGAAAAGCAAGGTGAATAGCACTCACCTGTCATTGGACAGGTGGTTGGAATCCAGGGCTCTTCATGGTCTATAATTCACAGCTCTTTTTCCTGTCTATAAATTAAACATGACCTGACCTCTCTGAGGAAAGATTTATTGACTTTGTTTGAAAGTTCTCTGTACCACAATCTCTGTAAAAATCTCAAAGCAAGGGAACCATTGCATCTTAATGCAAAAAGCATGGCAGCATGACTACAGTTGTATTCATGTTACTGTTGTACTCAAGCTTGCTGGAACCTCACCACCACTCAGACAGAAGCAGAGCAAGGGTCACCATGCCTACTTTGAAAGCGGGCCAAGAGAGGTTAGGTGACTTACCCAAGGTCACACAGCCAGAAAAAGACAGAAATAGGAATAGAATGAAAGTCTTATCACTCCTGGTAATACCTCTTAACTCCTAAGTTTGAGCTCCTCTACTTGGAATCAGCCAACAGTTTGGCCCAAGACTTCTGGGTTGGACAGAAAGAATACAGGCCAATAGTCTGCATGTTGACAGTGCTTGGCCTCTGGTTCCTCTGACAAACCAGAGCAAAATGAAGAGAAAGGGAAGGGAGCAAGGAATTTCAGAGCTCCAAAGACCTTAGTATACAACTCCTCATTTTCTACGTGAGAAAACCACCCCTCCCTGATGTCATGCTGAATTCATAGCAGACCCAAGATCAAAGGAGAAAATTAAGTTACAAATTGACTTGAAAAAAATCCATGGAATCATCATTACTAACTTTCACTACTGTCATTAATCCTGGGTACATACCATGTACTAGAACACATACGAAATTCTGGGATTCAGAAAAGAAAAGACACAATTCTAATTTTGAAGACAATTACAGTCATACACACACAGATTCATATTTATAAGAAATATTAATTGAGTAATTGACATGAATAAAGCACTATAATTTACATATAAGCACTTACATCTTAATTAACCCTGTGAGGGTAGGCACTATTATCCCTATTTTATAGATGAAGAAACTGAGGCTCAGAGAGCTTGAGGAATTTTCACTAGGTCTAAGCAATGTGGCTAGGATTGGAAACTAAGCAATCATATTCTGATTTCCATGCCCTAGTCTATAACCTAGTGAAAGGAGACAAAATCCTAAACAAAGAAGTTCTCTAAATTATTTCAAAGGGATGATAGGTCAATTCTGCCTAGGAAGTAAGCGACCTTTGAGCTGAGGATGGAGCCCACAGCATCTGAGAACAGTGTTCTCTTGAGTTACAGATGTAGCAGAAGGTATGAAAGAAGTTCAGGAACAGAGCCGCTGGAATTCTACCTCCACTGTCCAAGCAGTATCGTATCTCCTCTCTGAATTTTTCAAAGCACCACTTCTTGATGAATCCGCAGCAGCCCCAGCCAGGGCGATTGTAGATAGGGCACTAAAAAAAGAAAACCAGGAGTGAGAGTTGGTGAGGGAAGGGAGGGGGTTGAGGCGGCATGGAGAGACACTTTAGTCTCATTGCTATTGAATCTGTTCTGTATCTTTCAAAGCTGGAACAAGCGATCCAATCCATACAGCCTTTTCCCCCCTCCAATAAATTGCATTTAAAAAAATCAACTGGTGCAGGATTTATTCATCTGAATTGACAGTGAACTTCACAAATTCATACAAAAGAGTTTTCTCATTACAGAGTCATTTAAAGGACTTGTTAGTTCAGAGCATTCATTGTAAAGTTCACCTGCGGTACTAAAAAAAAAAAAAAAAGCCAGAAAATGTATCAAATTGAGCCCAGACTGTGTTTTTTCTCTATCAACTGGATTTTTTCAGCATATTCCTTCAGCCGTGTTCTCTCCAATTTGGTAGACAAAACCAAGAGGCGCCACCTTGACAAATTTTTTTCCAAGAGTCAGCAATAGAAATTTTTCCAGGGGTTTTAATCAGTCAAAACTTGGATCCAAGTGCTAGAATGGATGAAAAGCTGATTCCAGGGGAAGCATAGTTTTGTCTGCAGGTCCCTTCTCGGGCTTTCTCCATGTGAAAGTGAAGCGGTCTGTCCTCAAGGGAGGAAGGCTTGTTGGGTTTCCCGGCCTTCACATGGAATGTCAACTCCCCTGCCTGCTCCGTGGCTTCCAAAATACGAAGCCCTGTCCTCAGCCAAATACATTAAGCCTTATCAGACAGTCCCAGTATCATAACGCCTGCAGTCTGGCCCCAGACGAAGGCCCTAAGTATTTAGGGAAGATATTCACACCATGAAACCATTCCTTTAGGCATTTTACCATAGGGTCAAGAGACCACCAGAGGCTCCATAGTCAATCAAAGATTTGTCCTGAGTTGCCCTTTAATGACATGACCACTGTTTTTATGGAGGGAGCATATCATGAATATTCATTTTACTTCTATATTTGTCAGAGGAAGAGTTAAGGGCACAGGCTCCATAGCCAGGCTGCTTGGGTGTCATTATTGGCTTACTGGTTGTGTGTCCTTGATAAGTTATTTAACCTCTTAGGCTTCAGTTTCTCCATCTGTAAAATGGGGATAATAAGAGCATCGACCACATCGGGTGAGAATTAAATGAGATGAATATATATGCATGCTTACAGCAGCTCCAGGCCATTCTTAGTTAATCTAAGAGAAAGACTTTTTAAAAAGGAGATAAAGAAAAGGGAGCAGGAAGCCTTCTCCAACCGCGTTTATTTAGTCAATAAATATTTCTTAAGCACCTGCAATGTGCCAAGCACTGTCGTGAACACAGCGTGACAAGGGTGAAGGAAGGAGTCAAAGGATCTGCTCTTACAGAGCTTACATCCCAGTGGAGACAAGGAAACAGCAGAATAAACAAGAAAAGCTTAGATATAAACACTATGAGGAAAGTGAAACTGGATAACGGATAATGTGATAGAGAATGACTGGATATATAAAGGCGGGTCACTTTAGATAGGGCATCTAAAAACATCTCCCTCTGGTCTTCATTTGAGCACTTCTTCTTTATAATGTTTCCATCACTGGGTTATGAATATCTGTTCCTACATTCATGCCCCAACTGCCCCCACTGAAGTGTGCCATATCTTAGTCTCAAGTACAAAACACGGGGCCTGGCACTTATCAGGCCCTCAATAATTCTGTACTAGATTAAATTTTTTTAAAGGAAGCACTTCCCCCCTAACTTTGGGGACACAGAAGAAGGAAAAATATTTTTTTTCCTGGGAAAGGAAGAGGAATTGAAATCAGAAAATGCTTTAGGAAGTGGGTAAGGAAAGACACGGAAACAGAAAATTACGTGCCATATTTGGGAAGCAACTGGTAGCTCAGGGGTGGCACAGCTTGGAGGTACCTGGAAGGTTAATCGGTAGAGGCTGGTTGAGGCAAGGCTGCGAGAAGCCATCATCGTCATGCCAAGATGCTTGGACTTTCTCCATTAGGCAATGCAAGAGTCATCGGATACTTTACAACGAAAGAGCCACAATAAGGTCTGCAGCTGAGAAAGAGCTAGAAGGAAGGGGAAGAGACAAGAGGAAGGAGAAGCAAGTCAAAAGTACATATTATGGTATAGTTGAGAGAAGAGAAGGGGCTGAGCTGGGCATGGAGAGAGAGACAGGATGCAGATTCAAGAGATATTAACGAAATAGAATCAATAGAACTGGGGGATCAATTGCATCTGAGCCCAGAAGGAATTGGGAAGGGTGGCTCAGCAGTTGTCAGCTCAGAGGACATTTTCTCATGATTTATCCATGTGAGAGCTGGAGATGCATAAAGTATCTTAAGAAAACAGATACCTTGAGCAGGTGGCAATTCTGTCAACAAATACAGAATCATTTTCCTTTCAGCCTATATGAGAGTCTGAACCGACAGGAATCCATAATGCATTTTGGGTCAGCATCCAGCACAGATTTTACTCTCAGCTGGCCAGTTTAACATGGAGTCTTTTTACCTAAGGATGTCAGCCGTGGAACTGTGCAGGCTAGTCTTCTTCTTCACAAGGAGAATTTGTCTGCACAGCAGTGGCTTGCAACTTAATATTTTGCATAAAAATTCATGAGGTGCAGTATCCATTTGAGCTATGTTATAAAGCAGCAAAAGGAAGAGAGAGGGAGGAAAAGAAAAAGTTCAGCTCTGCACTCAGATAGGGTTCATTTTGAGTGATGATTGCGAGCCATCCTTGGAAATTACAGATGCTACTTGGTTCACTATTATTTTGCAGCATCTCCAGTAATCTTCCGTGATCATTTATAACAGCATGTCTGATGACTTTCAAAATGTAATGGGAAAGGGTACTTCTGTGAAGCATGTCTACTCAAAGGAAAAATCAATCTCGGCTGCTGAGGGAGTGAACTCTGTACCACCACGATTAGACAGTTAGAGATTTCAACACATAAAAATAGGAAGGGCAGGGGTCCAGTCCTCTGACGTATATGTGTGTATAACGTGTGTTCTGGTTACTTGAACAGTTTAAGATATTTCTCCTTTCATCCAAACAGAACACAACATGTGTCAAGAATCCAAATTGGCACTCTCCAATAGAAAATGGCCATATATTCCATCATAATGACAACTAATGTTTATATAATGCCTATACAATGTGATAAGTACTTGTCACACACCTGAGTGCTAATAATCAAAAATACCTCGCACTTTCCAACCTTCTTCTCTTCTCTGACAACCATCTTTATTACCTAGAATGTTCTGCCACAACATCTGTGTTCCCACCTCTCAAGGGCAAGCTCAAAATCTCCCTCCTGTAGTATGGTCCCTGGTTATTTTAATCCTTACAGGTGAATAATATTTTATAATGTATAAAGATCTCTGATAGGTAGGGTAGTGTGGTGGAAAGTTAGCAGCATTTGGAATCAGACTTGGGTTCAAGTACTAGTTTCACAATTTATTAGTTGTATGGCCTGGGTCCATCTTTTAGCCTCAAAACAGGGGTCAAATTATTTTCCACCGTATACAATCTTTATGCAGAGTGAAAGAGATGTTATATGTAAAGCTGTTTTGTAATTGTCATTGATTATATAAATGTTAAGTATTCGTATTCTACTGTATTCACCTCAGAGGGTTATTATGAGGACTAAGTAATTTATGTAAAACACTAAGCCAGTACCTGGCACATAAATGCTCAATTAACAAGAGTGATTATTATTATTAAAGTTCACTTATTGATTCAACAGGCATGAATTAGGCACATACTATATGCAAAACACTGTAATGGATATAGCACCCCATTCATCTTCTAAATAATTTATTATGGAAATATAAAATCATTGTCACGAGTGAGCTGTATAACATAGGGATTAGAAGCCCTGGCTCTGGAATCAGGTCACCTAGATTCTAAGCCTAATTCTAATTCTTTAGAGCTGGGTGACCTTGGGCAATTTATTTAACCTGTCTGTGCCTCAGTTTTCTTACCTATAATATGAGGAAAATAGTAGATCCTTAAATACATGGTGGTCATAAAGATTAAGCAAATTAATCAATGGAAAGAACCCAAAACAGTCTTTGTCACATAGAAATAGTTCAATGAATGTTAGTTAGTTATTATCATACTCTTTCAGTGAGACTACCTCATAAATAGTTTGTCTTGTGAATCAAGAAAAAATGTTGTAGTAAAGAATGCACTCAATTGTTCGTTCTTTGAATGCATCCCTTTGCTCCTAATTCACCTCTCTGCCTCCATTCTCGTCCTCTCCCAAGGTGCCCTCCACACTCTAACCAGTCAACTTTCTAATGCTGTTTAAACCTGCAGTGGATTCTGAACATGCTTTATAGCTTTCTGTTCCCCGGCTTCACCTTCCTCTGTGGCTGTCCTTCTGCAACGCATCTCAGCCAATTCTGCAGCCTGTCCTATTGGCAGAGCCATGGATATGACTTGAGAGAGATTAAACCACCTCCTCCAATAACACCCAGTAGCTACACATCCTCATTTTTAATATGGTCAATGGATAGCTTATGAATTTTGTGCCAAGACGCTATGCAAATTCAGCTTCAGTACAAGTTCTCTTATTATTTCTTCCAATCAGATCACTTCTCCTAAGCCTCTCCTATGTAGAAATTCTGAAGTCATCATGCTTAACCGCCTGCCCACTCAAAACAAGTCACTTCCTTTGAGATCTCCCTATCATTTGTCCAAGCGATTTCCTTTCCCTGGGATTCCACCCCCACCATTAACAACAATGCCCATTTATCATTTCTAGACTCAACTGAATTATCATCTCCTCTAAGAAAGCTCTTAGGACTCTCCAGGCAGATTCAGTCATTCTCATAACAGTTTATTCTTGGTGGGATGTCCCCATAGTATGTGCTTCCCAAAGTAGGACTTGGCTCAGTATTTTTGGCACCTAGTACAGACTAAGCACCTAGGAAACAGTCAATAAATATTAGTCACAGTTATTTGGAGAATCATATTATCCACATAGAAAACTTGGAACAATACAATCATAAAAATCAAAAAGCACTAATGATGTCAGCAACGGTGGATTGCTGGTTAACCCTGGATGTTTTTTGGTTTCATATCTTCATAATAACAATGAAACTCTTGAAAAACCAAGATACCCATTTTGATAAAGGTCATTTATTAAATGACATTTAATAAATTTGAATGTCTCACAATTCAAAGAAAACACATTGAGGGTTATAAAATACTCACCTTTCTAATTGGTGCTAGATGTACAGAGATGTTAAAACAGCCAGATTTTCCAAACCAAAATATCAAAAAGCGTCTAAAAAAGAAAAAGAAGAAGAATGATAAAAAATATCTACCATTTACTGAGTAACTATGATGTTTCAAGGCTCTATCTGGCACAGTACGTGGATTGTCTCATTTTAATCTTGCAAGAATTCTGTATGTTAGATATTTTTACCTCCATTTTATAGATGAAGAAACTGAGTCTTGAAAAATTTAAATAACTTGCCCAAAGTCATAACTGGGGAAATGGCAATCAGAATTTGAAACCACATCTGACTGTTTTCAGAACCTATTACTGTACTATTAATTTCAGGAACAAATTTCTACCTTGATGACATATAGTTTTGAGTCTTAAGGAACTCTCAGTCTAGACATACTTGAGGAGTACGAAAACATAAGCAAGGAGCACTTGAGGACTTTCTGAATTGTCTCTTAGGCTCAAGCCCTTTTCCTTTTTTGAAATATGGGGTTTATTTCTAAGGCTAGCTTCACTGATAGTAATTCCAGATCCAAGCCACACATGCTCTCTCCTCACGACGTCATCCTGTAAATTACTTCCAAATAAACCCCACCTTAGCACACCATTTCAATTGTTGATAAGGTTGGGGAGATAGACTAGGGCAGAGTGATGAAGGGCCTTGAGAATTTAGCTAAAAAATCATCTTCCTATTCTGGAGTGTCCTATTACATTGAAAGTTTCTGAGTATGAAAAGGATATATGCACAACAGGGTTGTAGAATATAAATCAACCAGCAATGTAAAGATAGATATAAAAGTCAGGGGACCAGCTCACAGAAAATATTGTGTTGTAAGAAAAAAAACAGAGACTTGGTAGTAGAAGTGGAATGAATGGAGAAATGTAAAAGATGCTGTAAATGTCGAGATAATGGGGGAGAAAAGCAAAAAGTAGAAACAAAGACTTACTACTAGGCTGGGGTAAGGATTGTGACTTGCACTTAGACTATTTTCCTAAAGTAATGGGAAGAGAGCTAATTGCTGTGTCCAATTCCAAACAATTGCAGTTGTGACTTAGGAAGCAGAAAGATATGTGGATCAATGGGCACCAGTCGGGAGAGTAAGAATGGTTGAGATTTCTAGGAAAGTCAGAGCAGAGAAAAAATTCAAGGATGAAGCTTAATGATAAAGCCTTGAGGCATGACTCCATTCAGAAAATTCAGTCATCCAGCCAATCAATGTCTGCTGAACACCAACTATATGCCAGGCATTGTTCAGAGTCCTGGAGGTACAGCAGTGAGCAAGGTCTCAGTCCTGCAGCTCGCAATAAAGTCAAGTCTGCAAGGGAGCAGTTAAGAAGTAGAGAGAAAACATGGATGCTGCAATAATCAGGAGTTCAGTAAGAAGTTCCCAAAAGGAATTGGTGGTCAACCACATAAACTTACAGTCTATCCTCCTTACCAGGAACTCAGAAAAACAAAACTATGCATGTTCGAGGTGTAACATTGCCCAAAAGATCTTCTCTAGAGCCCACATTTGGACTGTTAGAACCATTCATCAGAAAGGCTGAAATTGTTGGAAAATAAAAAAGCAGCTCTCTGAACCTCTTTAGGATGGATTATTATAAGTTAATCAAGGCATGGTCTTTGGCCACTCAAATGAAGTCCCCAAAATGGGAGAGGACACTTGCCAGAAGAGGAGAAAATAGAGAGGCTGAGGAAATCCAAAATGTGACTTGTCTCAAGCAGTTTCTGAAGAGGAATGTGTATATTTTAAGAGGAATTTAATCCATGTGTTCCAGATTCTTTTTTCATTTTACATAATGTTGGCACATAAGAGCTCTTTGATATCCAGAGATCTTTCCCATTCTTTTTATGAGACTTGTTAAACCATATCACTTCCAAACTAGGAGTTGTGTTTTACCCAGGGTAAATAAGCTCACACACCAGCAACCTAGAATTTGGCTCAAAGGAGAAAAGACACAACCTTCAGTAAACATATAGAATGGGAAAATGATTTCTATCCCTGACTTATGTGGTCCACATTTAAGGAGACATGAATCAGTTAGGCACAAAACCAGACTATAAAGTAAGTGCGTAGTGTTTAAGACCAGCTGCTATACGCAGAGACAGGGGGTGGGGACAGTGGCCAGAGAAAACACACTTGATAGTAGGACCCATGAAGCAATCATAGAGTAAATGATTTTTAAGAAATGTGAAGAAGAAATTGTTTTAGCCAACACTCAGCCCAGAAGTTGTTTCATATACAGAAAGCCAGAGAGAGCTATAAAGACCTTCCCTTCACTAAAGTGCAGGGAAGAAGGCATTTTGTAATAAGAATTTTACAAAGCAAGTTTGACTGAAAGAATATCCTGCCCCTAGCATTTTCAAAGATTTGTGCCATAGCAAATAAAAACAGAAATCATTGGAGAAATGGAAATACAAGAAGAAATCTTTACTATATAGATTTAACTTAAGCGATTTCATTCATAAGGATTAAAAACTGTGAAATCAGTATTGAGAATCTGCCAAGAGGCTTCTGTTTCTCCACTGAAATTGAAAACAGAAACAAATTGATGCAGTTGCAAGATTGGCTTAGCCATCTCCAGCATGAGTGTGGCAAGAGGCATTGGTGATGTGTTCTTACTCATTATAATTTACTTCATCTCCTTTAGAACAATTCTCTGTTTCTTTAGGACACTAGATATACCAACCTGTTTCATTGGTCATTTCTGAGATTTTATGTTTTATAAGAAAGAAATGTTTATTATTTTTAACATCCCATTACCATCTATGGAGGGTGGGCTCTGACAAATGGAGGACCCATTAGTTGCCAAAACTTGTGTCTAAATACTAGAGAGCTAGGACAGAACCAAATTGGTTAGCATAAGAGATGAGAATACTGACGGTGAGAGAAGATCTGGGAAATGGAAGAAAGGAGCCAGTGAGATGGGGGAAAGGGTGGGCTGGAAGAAACCTATTTGATAATAAATACAGAAAGACTTGAGAGAATAGACATATATTTGAGACTTCACCTGAGTCACCCACTTTGCACAATTCAATATGGCCCCATGATTCCATTTCAAGCAAAATCTGACAAAGGAGTAGAATGTTGTGTCAAAATGGCCAGGGAGTCAAAAAAGAGTCAGGCCATGAAGATGCTAGGACCACCTGGCTTGTATTTGGAAAAAATAACTTCTCTCCCTACCACTTGTCCCTAACTCAGTCCACTGCTCTGATAGGTGGAAAGATGCAGGGGAATACCAAAAGTAGACACTTCGACCAGAAGGACCTATCTCTAGGGAGAATTCTGGAACTCATATCAATGACATTGAAATCCATGCCCATGACCCAACCCAGAATTTAGTGTTTATTTAGTGATATTTAGTGCTTAACACAGTTCCTAACACATCGTAATGACTCAGTGAATGTTGAAAGAATGAAGGAGCTAAGAAAGTAATCAGTCTGATGTGAACTGACAAAGGGCAATGGAATTCACAAAGAATTAGATCTGCAGATGCAACAGAATAAGATAAGGACAATAAAAAGAGCATCCATTGCTTTGTCGCTCAAAGTGTGGTACCACCTGGGAGATTCTTAGAAATGGAGACCCTTAGGCTCTACCCTAGACCCCTGAATTTGAGTTTACATTTAATGAGGTTTCCAAGTGATTGGAAGTCCCATTAAAGTGGAAGCAACATGAATTTAGACCATAACTTGGACAGGCAATACCAAAGCCACACCTGACTAAGAGGGTTATCACCATCACAAACAGGAGGGATTGACAGTCACCTCCAGACTGCCTGTGGTGATGCCTGGACATTATTTACCTGTCACTCTGAAGGGTGAATTCTGTCTGCCACACAACTCTCCTTTTGTCTTCGTAAACGCCCAAGGAAAGAAGAACTTATTTGCATACTCTTATAATGCAGATAGGTAGATAGATAGATAGATAGATAGATAAGTTCTTTCCCATTCTGTTGGACACAATACACATTTGCAGTGGTCAAATCAGCAGCCTAGGAAAGAAAAGAAAATACGTATTGCTGGATATATTACTTACGTTATCTCTTTTATAGTGATAACTATAACAATAAGAATTAGAAGAGCTAACAGGCATTGGTTAATAGTTCATACATTTGATCCTCTTTAGAGCCCTGTGACACAGATTCTCTTCTCATCCTCATTTACTCCTTCAACACTGTGACATGTGTATTTTTATGCCCACATTATAATTACAGATATATGAGGAAACAGCAAATAAATCATAAGCAGTTCTTGCATTCAAAACCAGACCTCCCTTTCTCTAATACCTGCACTCTGCCCGTGATATTGTGTGGCCAACAGTAGCCAAAGTGGATGCAAAGGTATGCATCTCTCCTTAAGTAATGGTACCTACGTAGGGCCTCTTGCTGATGAGTGGGCCATGCCCAAAGCAGCAACCCCAAATACTCTGAAACCAGACTCATCAGAGCTTGAAGATGTTTTCCATGTCAGTGTACAAGGTGATAGAAACAGAAGCCACACTGAAGTGATTCTGTCTCAAGACAAAAGAAGCAGAAAGTGGGCTGCACACACTCCTCCCAGGTGCAGGTTATGGTTCCCCATCAGCACACGGGACATCTCGCCCACTGTCTCTGGGTGCTCTGAACACATCTTACTCTCCTCCCTGAGAGGACGCTCAGTTCTCCCTCTGTCTATGACTGAGAACTATAATTTCTAAGGATGAGTCTTCTGTTAGCATCTTACTTTGTCCCAGGCGAGTTGCTCAGCTCCTGGCAGTGCAGCAGAGGAGCAAAGCTGCTCACAGCATCCTGAGAGATGAGAGCGGGGAAGCCTTGCAAGGGGCTACATCAGATGGCAGAGACGAGCACAGCCCTGGAGCCTCATGCTAGATTCCTTAACTGCTCTATTTTCTGTTTCCCTGTCTATGAAATAGGATCTAGTTTACCTTCACTGGAAGCAGTCCTACGTACATCAATCAGAGTAGAGCCTAGTAAGTACTAAAGGAGGAAATTCTTTTTATCCAAACCTGGTTGTTTTATATTCTTTGTGTCAGAGGCACTGATTGCTCAAGATATCCACATCCTGCAGAAAGGGAGTCATGCAAACTACAGCTGGAGCTCCCAACTCAGACAATTCTGCAAGCTGGCACCAAATCCCTCTCTTGCAGAATCACTGGTGCCAGGAAAAGTTTTATTAAAGAAAAACAGCAACAACGGGTGAGTCTTCGTTTCCTAGGCCTGCCACAAAAAATTACCACAATCTGGGTGGCTAAAAACAGAAATTTATTGTCTCACCAGTCTAGAGGCTAGACGTTTGAAGTCAAGGTGTCGGCAGGGCTTTGCTGCTTCTGAAACCTGTGGGGGTCTTTTCTTGCCTCTTCCTAGCTTGGGTGGTTTGAGGGCAATCTTTGGCATTCCTTGGCTCGCATCGGCATCCTTCCAAATTCGGCCTTCGTCATCACATGATCCTCTCCGTGCATGTCTGTGTCTTCACATGGCCACCTTCTTTTTTTTTTTTTTTTTAAGATTTTATTATTTCCTTTTTCTCCCCAACACCCCCAGTACATAGTTGTATATTCTTCTAGTTGTGGCATGTGGGACGCTGCCTCAGCGTGGTTTGATGAGCAGTGCCATGTCCGCGCCCAGGATTCGAACCAACGAAACACTGGGCCGCCTGCAGCGGAGCGCGCGAACTTAACCACTCAGCCACGGGGCCAGCCCCCCACATGGCCACCTTCTTATAAGGACACCAGTCATATTGGATTAGGGACCAGCCCACTCCAGTATGTCCTCATCTTAATTACATTTGCAATGACCCTATTTCCAAACAAGGTCACACTCTGAGGTCCTGGCAGTTGGGACTTTACACATCGTTTTTGCAGGACAAAATTCAATTCATGAGAGGGTGGGTACCTGATAGAATACAACAGAACAATGACACTACTCCAAACTCCTGACATCCTCAAGAGCACATTCCGCCACATCAGGCTTAGTCCTCAGACTAGCGTGAGTTCACAAAGGCTCACTAATCATTGCCCAGCCCAATGATGCAAGGAGTGAGAAAAGTTCAGATTTTGGCATGAGAACAATCTGCATTCTAACGCCAGACTTAACATTTTACAAAGCAGGGATTTGGGGCAAGTCAGTTCGCCTCCCTGAGCCTCAGTTTCGTCGTCCTTAAAGTGCAGATAGTAATTAATAGTATAGCGGACGTTGTAGGTGCCCCACCTGCATTCCCTTGAACCTTCCACCAGCCAGCATCCGTGCTTTTTGCCTAAGGATCTCTCCGTCCATGGGAGCCCACTCTGCTCATCCATGGTGGGCCACAAGCACTGGAGAATTAACATCCCCAGGGTGTAGCCCTCAACCAGTGAGCCCTAGGAAGTGGTGTAAAAACTAGCCCAGCTCCTTCACATCTGGTTGGGACGACCCTGGGGTATTGCTCCATACTGGCTCCCAGAGCTGCCTGGGAGGCGTCAGCTCCAGCCGCCCACAGTGTGAACTTGCTGGATGACATGCCCTTAATTGGCTGCTTTCCTTCCCTTCCTTGCTCACTTCCCCACTCCTTCACCAGCGTCTCCTGGGATCACCTTCCATGCAAACTACTTGCATTTGAACCTTAGGGCCCACTTTTAAGAAAAACAAAGCTAGGACAAGGAATTTGCCTTGCAGAACTATTTTGAGTGTAAGAAATCATATAGGTAAAGAACCTAGTGTGTAGCAGGCACCCAGTAAATGGTAAGTATTAGAATAAACAAACACATTTCCATTCAAGGGGGATTATAATGTTTGTAAAGGACATTAGTACAACAAGCTACTGCCTGCTACTGGAAACATACTCTTTCTTTGCTCATACACGAATGTAATTAAACCCCTTTCCAACAAGGGTGAAAGTGAAATTTTCTTCCAGCAAAGAGTAGGAAAAGGAAAGGAAAGAAAAGGGAAGAGCAGGGGAAAAAAAGAAAGGAAAAGAAAAGAAAAGAGAAGTTATTTTCTCTTTCCTTGTTCAAATTATGACACAATCACTTAGAAGTTTCTGAAGCTAATATTAACTAGCATGAAAACATCTAAGTGGTGGAGCTGTGAATCCTTGGGAAAGATACATAATATCTCTAAGCCTCAATTTCTTCATCTGATTTGTTCAAGGTCACACAAGTCTTATGGGATGGAGCCGTCAGTTGAAACCAGGCAGCCAGAATCTAAAGCCTACACATTTAACCACTCCATTATACTCCTTCCCTCATATAAAGCGCATTTAATCACCCAGCTGGGACCTACATTTAAATCATTCAAACATGAAATTTTTAAGGAATAAGATGGCTTTGCATTGAAATTAATGTACTTTCTGAGGTTTCTATAGCAACAAAAATCTAAAATCACCTCTGGTGGTATTACTTACAAAAGAAGAGAGACTTTCCTGCTGACCCTTTATCAAAGAATTTGTTTCTCCAGGACAGGTCCAGCCACACGGGAGAGAATTGTGTCACGGTTTCTCAAAGACATGATTGCCCCACTTGACTGTGAGAGTCCTACATTAGTACAATCAACAAATATTTTTGAATGCTCATTATGTACTGGACCAAAGACATTAAAATATTGTTGTTTTCTCAGGGAACTCACAGTCCAGTGGAAAAGGCAGATGTATTACAAATGCCGGGACAGCATGTGACCTGCTAAGTGCTATCCGAGGGCCAAGCACAAAACACAGTGGCAGCAAAGGTAAAAAAAGGAATTGACCAGAGCATCAAAGAAAACCTCCCAAAGAGGTAAAAGCTGAGTAGCTATTCTCCAGATGGAGGGCAAACCAATCATCAGCAAACACCTTATTGTTTTTCCCTCTTTCCCTAGCTTACATTCCCCAGATAAACTACCTGCACTCAAGAGCTGGCCTCAGAGTCTGCTTTCAGGGGATCCCAAACCAGGATGACATCAATCAGGTTGATTCATTCAGTTCCTTGGGTACATAATTTACAGCTCACTCCAGTTGATGGGCCCTTCAGGATCCATTAAAACAAGTTCACCTGCATTACAGGACTCAGAGTGAAAATCCCCAGCAGAGTGAGCAGCCCAGTACTGGTCTCTGATCACTTCTCTCTTTCTTCTAGAAGCCAAACCTGACTTAGTGTTGAACTCTTAGTGACCAAGTGGAAGCACCTGCAAAAACAAACCTCAGGAGCACATCTCCTACATTCCTGAGCGTCCCTCTGTGAGGAGGCATGGGGTACACTCCTTCACCTTCACAGACTGAGTGACAGATCTCTGTGGTCCCTCTGCTATCATCCCAGGATGCTCCAAGGAGAACCACTAGAAATGTTTAATGGGAATGTGCTAGAAGCATTGCTCATCACAGCCTCCGTGCCCTTCACAAGGGTTTTCCAAGTGTGAATTGCTGCTCCAAAATAGTGCTAGGAAAAGTTTTGCCTCTTGTGAGTGAGTGAAATACTTTCCTATTTGGGTCATAAGATCCATGATGCTGGTTAGGTCTTCTCTGTCCCGCTCACCACCACAAGAGTGGCATCAAGTAGGAAGCTCACCCACAGTCAAAATCCTGAGTCTCACAGTAACTCAGCTTGTGTTCTTTCTGTCACCAAATATCATATTTTACTGTTTTTTATGTTTCTGTTCTCCTCCTTCTGATTCTTTATTTCTACTTTATAATGTTTTATTGCAAGTGACCTTATAATCAACTGCCTCAAATCGTTTGTGGAATTCAGTCAAAAAATGTTTAGTGTGTCTATAAATGTCAACACCATATTCAGCAAGACAAATAGGACAGTGACCAAGACAGGCACGGTCCCTAGTGCCACAGAGCTTACTTTCAGAGGGAATGAAGTGGAATATAAATAAAGAGGTTTATTACGTGGTAAATATTTTGTAGAACAAAATTTGTCCACCAAATGGACACCTTTTCGTCTACTAGAAAAAAAATCAAAAGACTTATTATGTTTTCATTTTTGTCTTTATTACTGGGACACTTGGACAATGTTTAATGCTCAATTCCTTCAATTCACCTTGAGATCCTAACACAACTCCTCTTCATTTTTTCCAAATTGTTTCTGATATTTTCCTGGACCATCCTGTTTGTACGATCTAATCTTGTAGCCCGTCATAAATTATTTTCTGCAAGAGTCAGAATACACATCTTAATAAATTAGTGCTTTACCTGAAGCCCTGAAATTCAGCCCCTACGTTGTCTGGTGTCTTCCTCATAAAACAAATAAATTCAGTTTAGTAACAAGTTCTGTTAACCAGCAAACCAGAGTCCAGGTCATCCACGTACTAATGCTGAGGTGAGAGGCGATGTCAAACAGAAAAGAGTGGAGGCATCTCTTTCCTTCTCTGCACCTGCAAGTAAGTCTCTCTTCAGGGAGAGCAATTAATTCCAGTCTGGAACCCATACCTTGAGTGGACTCAAGCAATCAGAGAAAGAGTGGCTGGAATGGTGAAAACCCTCAAAACAATGCCTCGGAAGGAACTGATGAAACAACTGGGGAAATTCAACTTGGAGAAACAAACACTCAAAGGAAAAAAACAGTCTTTAAATATCTGAAGAGGCAATAGATTTGTTATACATGGCCTCGGTGAACCAAGATGGAATAATCAGTGAAAGTTTCAGCTACGAACAGGGAAGAATTTTCTAAAAGATGAGCACCATGAAACCACACAAGCTCATGGATTTCTCTTCCCTATGACTCAGACTGGCTCCCATCCTGGCTTTTGTTCCTCACTACAAGCTCCGGGAAACCACTCTGTTTAAAGCTGCCTTGAGAGGTAATGAGTTCCTCATCACCAAAAGTAATCAAGCAAAAGTTAGATGAGCGCTTGGTGGGAATGTTGCTGACAGAAGTTAAGTCTTTCCCAGGTATGTCTTAAAGCTCTGGCTCAGGAAAATATGAGTGTCAAGTGGAGGGAAGCAAGCTCCTCCCAAGATTCTCAGTCTTTGATGAGAGCAAGACGTGTTGCCTCTCTTCTCACACTCTGCAGAAACCTCCCCAGGTTTTGTGAGTATGTTCCTCTCACCCCCTATTCCAACACATTTCCCACATGAGGTGGAACAGATGCTGGGGTAACGCCGGCTAAAAATAAAAGCAAGATGAGAAAAAAAAACTATTTTACAATAAAAATCTCAGCAAAAATTTTATATCCTGAATGGATTCCGCGGCAAAAGAGCAGCTGCTGCCTCTTTGGTGGTTCTTCCTTCTCTCACTTTTATAACCTGATTAATATGCCAATCAGATTTTCGTAATCAGGAGCAAGGGACATTAACCTCATAAAGCGCGTAAAATGTATCTTATCTGAATAAAGAAGGACGCATTTCGTGAAATGGTCTCTGTGCTCTTTTTTATTTCTAATTGCATTGGGAATCCAGCCTGTCAGAGAGGACCAGAGATCCTTGCCGCCTGCGAGCCCTTCAGGGTCCTGAAGGAGCACAGTGGTCTTCTCACCCCCGCTCTAGGGGACCAGCATCACAAGGACCTCCACAGCACTAGGGGACAGTGGTTCCCACTGAAGCTGTCCCTAAAGACCACAGGCCCTAAGTGGGTCTTAATGCTCTCTGGCTTTCTCTAGCCCTTCAAACCAGAGATGAATTGGAAAGGCTGGCCCCAAGTGACCACACCAATTCCTGACCATTCATGAGCTTGGCAAACACTACGAGGCCTTCGGGCATCCACACACAAGCAGTCATGAAGCACAGTTAGGTATGAGGCACTCCGAGCAATAGAAAGATCAATAAGGCGTGGCAGCTACTCTCAAGAAACTTACAATTGGAGAAGATATGTTACAAACGCCACTAAGCAAAAAGGGCAAAATGAAGAGACGTAAGGGGCACAGAAGCACTACAGATAAAATGAGTAGGAGTTCAGAGTGGGGGAATAATACTTCCATCTTGTCGGGGAGAGGAGAGAGGCATTTGAAACGGAGGAGGTGCATTCTGGAGAAGGTGCCATGGGTCAGGTCTTGGAAAATGAGTAAGATTTGGAGAAGCTAAGAAAGGAGATGGTTAAAGAGAGAGAGAGAAAAGAGAGCAAATAAAAGAGGAATCCTGAACGAAGACAAGGGTAGGGACGCACAGGACAGGTGTGCTAATGGTTAAGTAAATCAATGTAACTAAAGCACAGAGGAGAGGAGAGGAAAGAGGGGGAAAAGAGCCTGCAACCAGAGAATGGCGCTTTCTACGATTCCATGACTGAACGTTAAACCCCATAGATGTTATTCCACCCGGTTGGCTAATCGACTCCATTCATTCCTGAATATCTTTCCAACTCTGCCAATAAAAACAATGAGGGTGAACCTAAGGTCTGTTCTAGACTGTAGATCCTGCAACTGCTGCCCCATTTAAACCTCTGATAGGTGGAATCTGTAGTGTCCTTTGAAATAGTTCAGCAAATAAGTAAACGAGTATATGTGTGTGTGACAAGAGTACGTATGTGTAAAGCATATCTGGCCCAATGTTGACAGTTATTGAATCTAGGTGATGGATACATGTGCATTGACTGTTCCCTTCTTCTTGCTCTTTGTACTTACAAGAAGATTTTAAAAACAAGGTTGTAAATAAGTTACAAAAATAAGTAATTAAAGCCTGAGTTACTGACATAAGGTTCCTCCAAGGACCTCATTTCCAGCAGGGTCCAGCCAGGTTCTCCCAAGCCTGAACTTTGTGTATAAACCAATGCCATATCCATGCAGTGCTCACGCTGGGAGTTGCTGGGATCCTTGGTCATGCCTCAGGGATGCCCGTGTGCAACTGCGGAGTTAATAGGCAACAAAATGTAATCCCGTGTTGGAAGCAGAAAGAGCAGAGCAGTTTGCCAGTAGTTCGTTTTCATGAGTTGTAGGTGCTTTCAATGGCAAAAATATTCATAGGGTTAAGAATCAGCTTGTTTGGTAAACTGTAATTAGCATGAACGGGGACTTCTCAGTTTCTGGGAAAGGGATAAATATAGATGTTGATATTTTCTGTGGGAAGACAGAGCCCCGAGCGTCTATTTTAGAATCTCAGAAAAAAAAAAATGCTTTTGTGAGGGGCATCCCAGCCAGGAAGGAAGGCCTTGGCTCCAGACCCACTCTGAAGACAATGGGAAAGCGCTGTCCACGCAAGAGTCCAAGGCCCAGAAGTGTGCCCTGGACAATCCCTGAGAGAGTCTGCTGGAGAGGGAGAAAGCAGAGTGGTTAAACATCAACTCTAAGAAACACACAGCTCCAGTCTGATCCCTGCTCTGCTGCTCAATAGCTGTGCAGCCCTAGCTGAACACAACTTCATCCATCTGTGCCTCAGTTTCCTCATCTGTAAAATGGAAACAGGATCTGGCACAAATCAGCGGTATATATGTATTAGCTGTGGTTATTCTTTCATCTTTCAAAAAGTAAAAGGGAAATTCACATTAATATACTATTAACTAATGTACAGAGCTTACTTGAATTTCACCAGTTTTTCCACCATTGTTTTTTTTTTTTTTCTGGTCCAGGATCCAATCCAGGATCATGTCTTTTTAGATTCCTCCAATCTGGGACAGTTCCAGGCTTTCTTTCATAACCTTGGCACTTTAATTTTCTTTTTCTGCTGAGGAAGATTAGCCCTGAGCTAACATCTGTTGTCAGTCTTCCTCTTTTTCTGCTTGAAGAAGATTAGCCCTGAGCTAACATCTGTTGCCAGTCTTCCTCTTTTTTTGCTTGAAGAAGATTAGCTCTGAGCTAACATCTGTGCCAATCTTCCTCTACTTTATATGTAGGTCACAGCCACAGCATGGCTGACGAGTGGAGTAGGTCCACGCCCAGGATCTGAACCCACAAACCCTGGCTGCCAAAAGGGAGAGTGCCGAACTTAACCAGTATGCCATGGGCCAGCCCCCATAACCTTGGCACTTTTAAAGAGAACTGGCAGGTCATTTTTCAGAATGTCTCTTAATTTTGGTTCATTCTAGATTTTTATGTATTTGGGCAAGGATATTGCAGAAGTAATCTTGTGTCCTTCTTGTCAAGAGGTGCATGACTTCAATATGTCTTATTACTGGAGATGCTAATTTTTATTGCTAGGTTAAGGTGGTGTCTGCCAAGTTTCTCCATTTGCAAAGCTACTATTTTTCCCTGTGTAATTAGTAACTATCTTATAGGGTAATACTTTGAGACTATGCAAATATCCTGTTTCTCATCATACTTTTGCCTACTGTAAACATCAATCAATGATTCATTCCTTCCACGATAATCAATGTGGTGTTTGCCTAATTGTGATCTTCTATAGCCATCATTCCTACCACTTTTATTAATTGGAATTCTATTTTAAGAAAGAGTTGTTCTTTCTCTCCTGTTTATTTATTCAATTATTTATATAAATGACTCATGGATATTTGTTTATACCATCGGTTAAAAGCCATTGTTTTCTTTATTTACTGTTGTTTTGTTGCTCAAATCATCCAAGTTTTAGACATTAGGAGCTGTTCAAGTTGGTTCCTGTGCCTCTTTATTTTATTATGGTTATGTCAGATGTTAACATTAGGAGAAAAAGAGTGAGGGCTATACAGGAACTCTCTATACTATTTTTTGTAACTTTTCTATAAGTCTAAACTATTTCAAAATAAAAACCTTTTTAAAAGGTAAGAAGCACTTGAAGGGAGCATGAAGATAGCTTCTGGAGCACTGGTAATGTCCTCTTTTCATCTGGGTGCTGGCCACATGGGTGTGTTCAGTTTGTGAAAATTCATCAAGCTGTACACTTACGATCTGCATATTTTTCTGTGTGTTTGTTTTGCTTGGGCAAACAGTTTTCAAAAGGAGGTAACAGAGATTGATAAGTATTGTTTGAGGAGAATTTAGCTGTAAAATTTATGGTAACAGAACATAATACGCAGGGATTCCTACAGAAGGGCCTGTTGATAAGTTTCAAACCATCCTTGATAACCACTGAGGAAATCCTCAGCCAAGAGTAGCTTAGATCGGGGTTTCCATCTAGATCTTACTCAGACCCCTTCTTTGCTGTCACCATCTTCTGTGCCATCTCCTGAGTTATTTGCATTTTCCAAGGTGATCCCATGTTGGTTCCATCTAGCTGGTCCCTTCCTTGGACCAGAACTGAAATATTATCAAGTCTTAGTCTCTGTGTCTGCAATTCTCTGAGGTTTCATCTCTAGGCTATACAGACAGCCTGCTCCTGCACTACAACATTTTCAGGAAATTTGCATTAGTTGCTCTAGTTATTGACCGTATTTCTTGATAATTTCAATCAATTGCTCCTTCGTCTGTGCTGCCACAGCCCTTTGTATTGCCTCTATTAAAACATGCATTATACTATTTCAGTAGATCATGAACTCCTCAAATGAGAGGAATTCACCTTCCCCATGTCTGGGTCTCCAGTACCATATCAGGGCCTCTCCCTATAGCACCTGACTTCATCGAGGTGGGCAAATGAGAGGGCCGGGGAGAGAGTGTCAACAAAATGAAAGTCATAATCTTATAACCTAATATTGAAAGTAACATACTGTCATTTTTGTCATATTCTATTCATTACAAGTAAGTCACCAGAACTAGCTCTAGAAGAGGGGATTATGTAGAGGCTCGAGTACTAGGAAGCAACGATCCTCAGCACCATGTCGGAAGATGCCCACTACAAATGAGATTGAGAGAAGGTGATGAAGTATAGGGAGCTATAGAAATCTTTCCTAGAAACTGTTGGTTGCTCCGCTTCTTCATTTGCATTGGTACCTATGCGCACCCAAATATGGCCTCTTGTTTACTTCTGATAGAAGTAGACAAGAAGTGTTTTGACAGTTTAGGATGATTGCAAGCCATATAATAAATTTCCCAGAAATAGTCCCTGTGAATTCCCTTCTTGTTACATGACATTGTCTCCTAGCAGCCCATGTTTCATCTATTCATTATTAATAATCATGTCAACAAAGATCAGAACATAACAGGTGATAATTCAAATTCATAATCTATGCATTTTAGTATATTTCTCTGCTCTTCTGCTCCCTCACTCTTAACTGAGGGCCATTTTTCTCCTACTCTGCCCTCACCAATGCACAAATAAAGGCACAAAGAAATGCCTGATCTAAATACAAGATAAAAATTTCTGCATGCGTGCATTTGTACTTCCAAAGACTATATTTGTCTGAGAAATGGAGAAAGAGGGACAAGAAGGGAGAGGAGAGATTGAAACTGGAGAGGAAGGAGTGGAGGCAGATAAATATGAGGGAGAAGGACCTGTCAACTTGAGGACCAGGTGAGACTCAGCACTGATTTCTTTTCAAGTATGGACACTCCAGTGTCCGTTGTCCCAGATATTTGTAAGCTCCCTGAATAGATGGTAGCCTCTATTCTACCTTAGACACCTTGTGCAGGAGGAGGGCTTGAGAGGAAAACCTTGGTCCATGACCACAGTGAAACCTAACCAAACCAGTTGAGGGTTAACTCCCACGAGCTGAGGTAGAAGTGAAAGCACTACTGATTTTTATAATTATGACAGCACCAATAGTAGTAACTAGCATTTTCTTACCTGTATTATCTGGATAGGATTATTTCTTGTTCATACAAAGTTGGGTCAGTGGCCCTCCTCCATCCTGTAGCTATGCTATCTGAGACACCTGGCATCCAAGGTCAGCACACTAGGAGAAAAGAGAGATAGAGGAGTTATATTGGTTCTCAATGGCCTGAACCAAAAAGACCAGTGTCGGTTCTGCTCACATTTCGTTGACCAGAATTAGTCTCATGGTCATAACGTTTCTGTAATAGGGATACTGACTGTAGAGGAGGAAATGGATATTTGGTGAGCATCAACCCATCATCCAATATGATCCTTGGGGTATCGGTGAGGCTCCAGAAGTTTAAACAACATATCCAAGATCATACACTGATGAGTGGTTATATCCCTAACTATTTTTCTATGTTCTGCACTTATTTATATCTCAAATTCTCTGAGCTGTATTACTTTCTTTCTGTCTTAGTAACCTCTACCCTTCAGAAAACACAAATGCTGGTCAGCACCACAGGTAATGTCACTCTTACCCAAGCTCACACACGCAGTTGTTAGAAACCATGCTTGTGAGCCCAAAGGAAGTCACATTATGGTCTAAATATGGTACCATTCATTTCCGGATAGTAAAGGGCATTCATAGCTGAAGATCCCGGTCTGTGTAAGAAATAAAAATATCCAAGGTTTCAAAGGGAAAGAAACATTTTTTTTTCATGAAAAAATGTTAAAACATTTTCCTGGCCCATCAATCACAATGACACAGGCTTTAATTATTCAAAAAGAAATTTTATTTCTGGAATCAAAGATTTGGATCTTTCTTCACAAGGTAAAAGTTTGAGACATTCACTTTGTTGAGTGTTCTGTAAGATTTTCTCTGACCTTATTAGAATTTAACACTCCGTGAGATAAATTGGTGCCCATGCCTCAAAATAGGAAGGCTCTCTCAATCTATTTTCCAGAAAGACCATCTGAAACCACAAATCAGATTATGTCACTCCTCTGCTTAAAAATCCCCTTGGCTTCCTGGCTGGACACTTTTAGTTGACTACTCAATCTCCATTCTTTCCCCTTCTTCATGGCTAACCAAACCCAGATTTTATTCAAGCATTAGACAGACTGATGTGTTCAGGAAAAATACATCCCTCCCAAATTCCAGACTATGATTCAAAATACCATATGTCAATCACTCCCCATTCAGATGTTTACTTTTCCAACCTCCCTGCAGCCAGCTAAGGGTGAGTATACGACATAGCTTTTGTCAGGGAGATGTAAGGGGAAGTCATCTAGAAAATTTCCAGGAAAATTGATACAAACTCAAAAAGAGAGGTTTCTGGCACTACTCCTTCTCCTTTCTTCCTACCTTGAAATTTGTTTTGGAAGAGGTGATATTTGAAGCTGCATTTACTATATTATAACCTGTAGCAAAGACTTCTAGCTGATCGGCACACCTATTTCCTCTTCTTCCTAGGTTCACTGATGCTCTTCATTCCCCATCTTCCCTTGCAGTTAGAGATAACTGAGTTCTATCAATAGAATATGGGGCAAAGTACTGTACAACACTTCTAGGGCAAGCACATCAAAAGCTCTCATGGATGGTCCTCCATATTCTTTTCTCACCCACCTTGATGGAAATCAGTACATTAGCCTTGGAAGATACGTTGAAGCTGGTGGAGAAGAAGATGAAAACCACCTGAAGAAAAGCTATCTGCTTATTAGGAAACCTGTTTTTGATTTTATGGAAGAGAGATATAAACTTTTTGTTGTATTAAGCCAGTTAGAATTAGAGGAGTTGTCTATTACAGCAGCTAACGTTATGTTAACTATACTATAAGGCAAAAAGCCTAAGAATGGAAAGTCAGCAAGATAAGGATGCAAGAAAAGAAAAGGGAGATCTTGAGTCACTGAAGACATTGTTGAGATGCTGCATTAAAATGCAATGATCGCTAGATTTCTAGCTCTATGAGAAAATTAAATGCCTTTATTACTTAAGCCACTGCCAGCTGGATAGTCTGTTACTTGTGACCTAAAACTTTCTTAATTGATATACTACAAGTACCTAGAGAAAAAAAAAATATTGGCCTTCAAATTCTTTCTCAATCTCTCCCCGTTCTACCCTTTCAGCCTCACCTTCAGCCACTAGCTACATCTCATGAACCCGTATCCCATAATGAACTGAAATCTGTTCCTGATTTACCTTGGACTCTCATGCTTCTTTGATATTGCATATGTTCATCCCTCTCCCAGGATTGTTCTTCCTCCCCTCCCCCATCCAAATCTTCCTTAAAGATCTCAAGTCAAATGGCACCTCCCCCTGTATCTTCCCCTGACTCCAGCAGGCAGAACTAACTGGTTCCTTCAACTATATTCCATAGAGCCTTGTAAGAACCTCTAGCATGGCACTTAATTGCTCATCTGCCTACACATTTACTTGCTTGCCTCCCTCTCTAGACCAAAGGCTTCTTCAGGGCAGAGACTATAATTCTTTCGCTTCTGCTTACCCGGCACCTACCACAGTTCCCATGGAGGATTCTTGACAAATACTTACTAAATTGAAAAGAATCATCAAATGCTGACTTGTTAATTTTTTTCAGAATTGACAGTGTCTTTTAAGATTAACCTATCTCCCTCATTCATAAATGAAAAACAGGAAACCCTGAGATGACCAAGAATTTAGCATCAGGCTGGTACGGAACATGAGTCTTCTGATTTTCGGGCCACAAAGAATTTTTCCATTTCCCAGTTTCTAGGCTGAAGCTATTTTTTAGTTTGACCACTTTATTCAACTCCGATGACATGACCTTCCCCCAGCTCTAGCTTTACCAGTCATAGAAATAATTTTCCATAAATCCTACTTTGAGCACAAGGAAAAAGAAAGAAATGTCAGAAAGTAAAAAGAGAATACATCCTAGCGTGGAAATCAATCACCCCTGGGATCACGCTGACCTAGCAAACCCTGCCTTACCAGACTTCCTGGCTTGCCATCCAGGTCCCCCACATTGGGTCTAGAAGCCATCCCTGATCTTCAATCAGAATGGTCGGGGTTTGATACCCTGTATGACCCTGACCAATCAAACTCCTTTCCTGGAGCTGGTGACCTCTACCCTCTAGTCTACAAACCACTGTCTTATCTCCTATTCCAGACTGAAAAGAACACATAGAAACACAATAATGACATATGATCCAACATATTGTGCCTGGAGACACTTGCTGCCTTCCCCACCCCAGATTGGAGACCTTGGACACTGAGCTCAGCCTGGATGCCCTTTTGCCTCTCTCACTGGCCTGACACCAACTTCCAGCATGCTAAGTTAATCCAAGATGAAGTATGAAGAACAAGTGGTGGTGGCCTTCTGCAAGGACTTTGTCCAAGACAAATACTAATTTATGCGTTCAACAAAAATTTATATCTCTCGACATCACTAATCATTAGGGAACTACAAGTCAAAACCGTAATGAGATATCATCTCACCCCATCAGGATGGTCACGATCAAAAGAACAGGAAACAAGTGTTGGCAAGGATGAGGAGAATGTAAAATGGAAAACATTATGGAGGTTCCTCAAAAAGTTAAAAATAGAATTGCCATATAGTCCAGAAATCCCACTTCTGGATTTGTATCCAAAAGAATTCAAAGCAGGAGCTCAAAGATATATTTTCACACCCATATTCATTGTAGCATTATTCACAATAGCCAAGAGTAGAAAGAAACCCAAAAGTCCATCAACAGATGAATATATACAGAAAATGTGGCATATCCATACAATGAAATATTATATAGCCTTTACAAAGAAGGAAATCCTGTCACATGGATGAACCTCGAGGACATTATATTAAGCAAAATAAGCCAGTCATAAAAGGACAAATACTGTATGGTTCCACTCATATGAAAGCTCTAAAGTACTCAAAATCTTAGAAATAGAAAATAGAAAGGTGGTTACCAAGGGTTGGTTTTACTTATTGCTTCTTTTCCATCTATATTTTTCCTTCTGCAACATCATATACTTGTCTGCTGGGTCTCTTGAATCTCTCCCTTAGCCATTTTTCTTTATAGATTTCCTTATTTTTATTTTTCTGCTTAAGTATTTGTAACAGACATGACTGGTGCCCTGCTTCACATCCGCTTGACCAATCTCTGATGCCAGCTGCAGCTGCAATAAATAGTTCCATGTGTGCTCAGACTTGCCTTGTGCCGACGCTGTCCACTTCAACCACTGTCCACATCTTGAAATGCAGAGGAGTTAATGTTCTCAGAAGCATCCCTCAATCAATGGGGCATGGGAAACTGTAGAAAAATGCTCCAGCCCCCTGTCCTTCAGGGGCTCAATTCCAGGAAGCATTCTGGATGCTTCTCAAGAGGTCCCAGTGGAATTGAGTCTTGTTGCCCATAGCAGGGACTTCAATAACACATCCTTATGTTGAATTTTACTTCTTCCCTGTCGCTTTCTCCATCCTCTCTCACTCCTGCTGTCAGGAATCATCTCCAAATTATACTGCCTGCACTCAAGTCCTTGTCTCAGGTTCTGATTTGGGGTGACTTGGTTGAGGGAGAGGGAGAGCCTAACTAAGGAAATATTTTAAGATTTTTAAAATTTACGTAGTTAACGCACAAAAGTCAATTGCTTTCTTATATACTAGCAATGAGCAAAGAGAATTTAAAATTAAAAACACAATGCCATTTGCACTAGCACCCCCAAAAATGAAATATTGAGGTAATAATCTAACAATATATATAAACTCTACATGAGGAAAATTATAAAAGTCTGATGAGTGAAATTAATGAAGAATTACATAAAAGGAGAGATATTCTATGTTCATGGACAGAGACACTCAATTCGTCAAGATGTCAGTTCTTCTCAACTTTATAGATTCAATGAAATATTAATTAAAATCCCAACTAGTTATTTTGTGGATATTGACAAACTAATCCTAAAGTTTATAGAGAGAGGTAAAAGAGCCAGAATAACCAATACAATATTGAAGGAGAAGAAAAAGTTGGAGGATTGATGCAACTTGATGTCAACACTTACTATAAAGCTACAGTAATCAAGATAATGTGGTACTGGTGAAAAAGGAGGCAAAGAGATCAAGGGAGCAGAATAGAGAGTCCAAAAATAGACCTATAGTCAACCGACCTTTGGCAAAGGAACAAAAGCAATACAATGGAGCAAAGACAGTCTTTTTTCACAAATGGTGCTGAAATAACTAGATAGCCACATGCAAAAAAATAAACCTAGACACAGATCTTACACCCTTCACAAAAATTAACTCAAAATGAATCACAGTCTTAAATGTAAATGCAAAACTATAAAACTCCTGGAAGATAACGTAGGAGAAATTCCAGATTATGTTGAGTATGGTGATGACTTTTTAGATGCAACATCAAAGGCACAATCCATGAAAGAAATAATTAAGCTGGACTTTATTAAAATGGAAAACTTCTACTCTGCAAAAATGTCAAGAGAATGAGAAGAAAAGCTACAGACTAGGAGAAAATGTTTGCAATAGACACGTCTGATATATGACTGTTACCAAACTATACAGAGAACTGTTAAAGTTCAACAATAAGAAAACAAAAAATCCAATTAAAAAATGAGCCAAAGACCTTAACAGACACCTCACCAAAGAAGATATACAGATGGCAAGTAAACATATGAAAGGATGGTCAACATCATGTGTTGTCAGGGAAATGTAAATTAAAACAACAATGAGACACCACTACACACCTGTTAGAATGGCCAAAATCCAGAACACTGACAACATCAAATGCTGACTAAGATATGCAGCAACAGGAACTCTCATTCATCGCTGGTAGGAATGCAAAATGCTATGGCCACTTTGGAAGATAGTTTGGCAGTTTCTAACAAAATTAACATATCCTTACCATACAATCAAGTAACCATGCTCCTTTTTTGATTTACCTAAAGGAGTTGAAACCTTATGTCCACACCAAGATCTGAACATAGATATTTATAGCAACTTTATTCATAATTGTCAAAACTTGGAAGCAACCAAGATATCCTCCAGCAGATGAATGGATAAACTATGATGCATTCAGACAATGGAATATTACACAGCACTAAAAAAAGAATAAGCATGAAAAAACATGGTGGACCCTTAAATGTATATTACTAAGTAAATGAAGCCAATCTGAAAAGGCTTCATGCTATATGACTCCAGCTACTTGACGTTCTGGAAAAGGCAAAACTACGGAAATAGTAAAAAGATCAGTGGTTTCCAGGGAGTGGGGGTGAGAGAAGGAATGAATAGGCACAGCACAAAGGATTTTGAGGGCAGTGAAAACACTCTGTATGAAACTATAATGATGGATATATGTTGTTATACATTTGTCCAAACCCTTAGAATGTACAACACCAATAGTTAATCTTAAGATAAACTCTAGACTTTGGGTGATTATGGTGTGTCAAAGTAGGTTCATCAATTATAACAATGTACCACTCTAGTGGGGGATATTGATAACTGAGGAGGCTACACATCTGGAGGGGCAGAGGATATGTGGGATATCTCTGTACTTTCCTCTCAATGTTGCTATGAACCTAAAACTGCTCTAAAAAAATAGAATCTTAAAAGAAAATAGAGAGGGGCAGTATTGAGAATTGTGTGAGCAAAGAAGTCCTTGAAGGACCCAATTAATACAGTAAGTGACTCTTCAACCTCAGACAATACAAGACAGAAAAGAGGAGAAACAAAATTGCAACCAACAGTGAAGTTAATTCAGCTACCTTCCCTTGGCAGAAAAAGCAAGCTGCAAAGGAAATAGCTCATGCATTCAAGAAGTGAACAGCCCATCAGCCAAGAGACAGAGCCTGGGTCCATGCAGACAAGAGATGAGACAGGTCCCGGAGAGGGAACCCAGCCTTTGGCAAGACCCAGAGAATATAGAGAAACCTGGATTACGTTGGGAGGCCAAAGACAAGAATAAGGATGTCAGCAAGGCTGTCACGATTTTCAGGAAAAAGGACAGTCTCTGTTTTCAGAGTAGGCAAACGGCGAGTTTGTATGGAATTCTAGCTTCTATAACACTTCTACAGATTAACACTCCACATATTAGAGATATAATATTTTACATTTATTAAACTGTTAAGCATCGTAACAGTGCTTTCTCCATATCTCAGATAATCACAGGAGAACTAGGAAGGACAAATGCGCTACCCAAAAATATTCCATGAAAGTATTTGCTTGGATGAATTCATAAAAAATGTGAATGGCCAGCCATGGTACATAATAATAAAAAAAATATAGAACTTGCCAATTTTAAATCACTCTCACTCATCTGATTTAATCCAAGCCTTCACACAGTCCTGTGTGAAAGGTAAGGCAGATATCATTAATACCTCCATTTGATAAGTGAGGAAATGAAGGCTTAGAGAAGTTAAATGACTCGCTCAAGGTTGCTTGCTAAGTGACAGAACTGGGACCAAAACCCAGGCCTGGCGCTGCCTCTGCCGAGGAAGACACGGAAGGAAGGGTAATGACTTCTAATTGAAATGTCTACCAGGAGTGCGATGAGCCTGTGCGGCTAACGGCTGCCCCGACCCGGGCTGGGCCGGCAGCAGGCCAAGAGCAGCCTGGCTCCCAAGCATTCCTTCACTTGTTCAAGAGATCATGAAAATTAAATTGGGCTATAACCAGGCCTTAATTCCCCACCCTTGATGTGAGGAGCCATATTTATCTCATTAGCCTAGGTCATAAACTCCAGCAGGAGGGAGAAAAGGAGGCAGAGGATAACAGGGAGGGAGGGAAAGGGAGACAAGTGTGTGAAGAGAAAGCAAGGAGGCAGAGGTGGGAGGGAAGTGAAGGATGAGTACACCACATTTAATTAGGAGCACCCCCCTCCCTGGCATAAGCACAATTGTATTTTAAGCTTATGTAGCTCTTTGTAGGCCAGCCCTGGTAGTCTAGTGGTTAAGATTCCACGGTCTCACTGCCCTGGCCCAGGTTCATTTCCCAGTCAGGGAACCACACCACCCATCCGGCTGTTGTCATACTGTGGTGGCTGAGTGTTGCTGTGATGCTGAAAGTTATGCTACCAGTAGTTCAAACACCAGCAGGGTCACCCATGGTGGCCAGGTCAGTGGAGCTTCTAGACTAAGACACACTAGGAAGCAGGACCTGGCCACTCACTTCTGAAAAACCTGGCCAAGAAAACCCTGTGAATGGCAGCAGAGTATTGTCTGATATAGAGCTGGAAGTCAAGAGGATGGCGCAAAAAGACCAAGCAGGGTTCCACTCTGCTGTATACAGGCTCGCTAGGAGTCGGAATTGACTCCATGGCATGAACAACAACAACACTCTTCGTAATTTTCTAAACAATCGTGTATACTCTCTCATTTGGTCCTCATAGCCTTCCTGGGGGGCAGGCCAGGCAGACAGGACTAATCCTATTTTACGAGGGAAGGAATCAGGCTCTCAGAAACCAAGAGACTTGTCCGATTGGCAGACCCAGGGCCAGTAAACCTGTGTTTGCTGACCCCTAGTCTGTAAACAGCACATCATTGTCAAAATCCCCTTGAGTCACGCAGGGGCAGAGGATAGAGATTTTGAATACGTCATACTGCCTCTCTTGTACCTTTCAAAATACAGAAATATATCGAATGAGGATTCTTATTTCTACATAGCAGTAGGAGTTTGAGTGTGAAAGTTCTATTACTAAATATTTAAAAATCCGATGGATTGTCCCTCTTCTCCAACTATATTGGAGTATGAAAGCATCGCCTATTGATTAAGCTAGAGGGTCAAGTGTAGGAACTTAGAATTGTTTTTGTTTAGTTCACAGAGATCTGTCCCATAATGGTGTGAATTAGAGAAACTTGATCTTCATCAAGCATTAAATGTCCTAGATCCAAATTACATCTCTTGGATGCTTGCCTTCCATATAAAAGAAATATAACCGTTGACTATCTCCAACGACGAAGGCTCCTCAGAGAGCCTGGATAGATAACACTTTTGGAAAAGGAATGAGATGCTCTAGGATGATATGTGCTGTCAAATCAGGGAACCTGGGTTCAAATCCAGTCTCTACCACTTAGTAGACAGTAATACACAAGTAGGACAATAATTAAGAGGGTAAATTTGGGGTTCAAAGAAATCCAGGTCCAAATCCTGATCCTGCCACCATAGGAAAGTTATATTGAACCTCTCAAAACTTTAAATCCCACCACATATCTGTAAAGCGGAGGTAGTCATGCCTTTCTTGCTGGACCATGCTCAACAAATGGTAATTATTATTATTAAAAAAATCTATTCTTCAATGGAAATACCTTTTATGCTATCCTTTGCCTAAATGGCGAACCTTGGGACTTAAATAGCCCAACTATAACATACTGCTTTTTCCAATAAAAGTAGTGATTGGACATTATCCCTTATTTAATCTCTTTATTTTTTGTATGGACACTAATTTGGCAAGTGCTTCTAAATTTGCCTATTTTAAATAATAAACATAGATTATGTTCCACTTCAAGTGGGTAGAGTTCACTACGCATGATATGAGTAAACTTCTATTGAATTGTGTTAGAAAACAATAAGACTCTGTCTATGGAAATGAGTGTCAAGGATTCAGAAGAAAGATAAAATATTTGATAGATGTCTTTTAAAAGGAATTCTTAACAATTTAGTTGAAAATTCTAGTTGGAGGCAAAGCTTAAGCTTTCCATATTTAAGTAGTTCTACTACATTCTCTAAAAGCAATACCACATTTTCTGGGATTTTTTGTTCATAAGGAAGAGATTGTCCCATGTTCATAATGTTGAATCTTCAAAGAGAAATCAGTTTGTCAACACATGGTCAAGTACAATTTTAGAATCTCCTCGAAAAAGAAATAAAGTCTTTCAATAACTAGAGGGTGGATGACAACCTTCACAGCTGGCAGAATTTCCATGCATCTTCTAAGGAAATAAATGACCTCTGGACAGAGGAAACCCAATGATGCTCAGGTCCCAAAGTCCCCAATTTTGGGGGTAATTGCGAGGGATAGAAAAGGCCATTCTACCTCCTGACAGCTCAATCATTACCTGTGGCCCTCCATCAACTGACCTGGAAGTAGATGGCCAGAACCAAGCCTTTGACTGTGTGTCCTCCAGAAACTCAGCTCAAATGCTACTGCTTCTGTTCCTGGGAGAACTATTTTTGGAGCAGAATAGCATAATACTTCTAGAGTCGGAGGGCCTGGATTTGAATCCCAGATATTAGTAGCTAACATATGCTAGGCAGAATTCTAAGCAATATGCATATAATTGTACTTCATCCTCATGACAACCCCACGAAGCAGACACTTGTATTATTCCCATTTTACAGGTGAGGGACTAAGGCATAGAAAAGTTAAAGAACTTGCCCAGGATCACATGGAAAGTATTGGAGCTAGAATCCAATTCAGGCAATCTGGCTCCACTCTGCTCTTGTCCCTCTCAGTCAAGCACTTACCAGCTGTGTGACTTTGGCCAAGGTACTCAACTTCTCTATGCCTCGTCTGCTAAATGGAGACCATTGAGATGACTAAAGTAGAGCAAACTTGTCGGGTTGTTGAAAGGATTAACAAGATAACTCTGTCTTTTTCTCAGCACAGCGCCTGGCACAGAGTAAATGCTCAACAAAGGCCATTTATTATTTATAATACTGTCTTCTTGGTGAGGGCAGGGACCACACTTTATTCATTCATCCGTATATGCTGCTTAACCAAGTCACTTAACCTCTCTGAGACTTCATTCTCTCATAGATAAAATGGGATCATGTAACATCAACATCACAAAGTTATTTTGACCTATAAAAGACATTCAAAAAAATACTTGGATTAGTGGAATCTCTTTATGTAGTACCTAACACAGTTTAACATGGAAATAAGTGCTGCAATAAAAACTTCTTGATCATGGCAATCCATAATGTAAAAACGATAACATTGCCTCCTCCTCATCCCTCGGGATCTGTGAGGATAAATGAGACAATCTCTAGGAGAGAGATTGTTAGCAGAAAGGTGCTTTATAAATCTAAAGGGTTGCTATTAATGATCGTCATCATCATAATAAATTTGGTATTGGAAAAATCATAACTCATCATGCATGGTTCCTCAAGGGGCGCCTATCAAGGCCTCCTTCAATGACACAGTGGCAGCTCGTGCTTGAGGCTTTGAATCTACGGAAATATGAGAGGGAAGAGAGCGATGTTATAGAGAGAAGTTAGAAAGGAACTTGAGCTGGCCATTTAGAGAGGATCTTCTCTTCCATGCTCTCCTGCCTCCCCACCCTCCACGCCTCACACCAGGTCTCCTTGGATGGGAACACCAGAGCTTGAGATCTGATCTTCAATTTCACAAGCCCAGGACCTCAAACATGTTCATACATCCAGAGCCCATCTGACTTTTGGAGATGCCCCCCTATAAGTAAGTCTCAGAGAACTAGGCAAGCTGGGTGGGGTGTTTCCTTATGGCAGCCTGTTACAAAGCTGTCTATTCAGGGAGCCACAGTTTTAGCTCCAAAGGCAACAGACTGGCCCAGATTGGAGAGAGACAGTTAAGACAACAGTAGCATCACACTGTAAGGCCAAGAGCATATGATCTGAACGGGAATCCAGCTGCGCTTAGCCTCATGGGGCAACCTCTCTGAGCCGCTGTTTCCAGTAAAACAGAACTATCTCCAAAGGGACTTGTTAGAGTTAAAGGTCATAGAGTCCACGATATGTCTTGCATAACCACTGACACTTATAAAGCCCTCAGTAGTGATAGCAATCGTCACTGTGGTTATTGTGCTACTAACATTTTGATTTTGATTATTCAGAGAAAGAATGTGTAGCAAAGCCAGGCTAGCATGAGGGGAAGGAGCTTGTCAGGTGAAGGGTCTCCCCAATATGTTCCACAATTCAGTGAGTGTGCTGAGGGTTGGCGGGTCCATGGGGTCCTTAAAGGAATTGCAACAGGCTGGACAAATCTCCTCAACTCAGGAGACTCTGATACAGAAACCAGACACAAACTTATTCATTTATAGATTGAGATCTCCATTTCCAGGAACCAAGGTATGTCAATACACAGGAAAGCAAATTAGCCTTTGGAAGCTGACGTGGTGAGCATGAGGTCATAGGAAAGCAGACGGTCCAGCGGGATATTTACCTAGGTACGTCAAAGCTAAATAGACTCTCTCCTGCAAAAGACTCCACCTCCTAAGTCATCAGAATACTTGACAGTCATATCAAGTACATGACATTCAGACACTTCTGTTTCACTGGATACAGAGGCTCAGAGAGGTTGCCCCACAAGTCCAAGCAAGGCAGAGGGATTCCTGTCCAGATCTGCTCTTGGATATTAGAATGAGATGTTACCAAATATAATTTCTCTTTCCAGTGTACAGAGCTGAAATCTTGCTCCCCTTTCCTCAAAATCCACATAGAACACGTCCCTCCATGAAGTAAAGGTTTTCAAGTCAACTAAACCTGTATTTGTTTCCCTCCTCCACTGCTGACAGGCTGTGTGACCTTGAAAACATCACTTAGCTTCTCTGATCCTCAGTTTGCTGATCTATAAAATAGTGACAATAGCCTGCTTCATCGGCTGTTGTGAGGCTTAGAAAGAATGTATATAAATACTTAGCACACTGCCTGTGTGATTATTGTCACAGTGGCTAGTATTTTAATGCTATTAAACCCATTCTTTCTTCAATTTCTGTGATTCTGTTCCTAAAGAAAAGTTCTAAACACAATGTTGGAATCCACAACTGTCCTGTGTCCCCTCCCTCATTCACTCAGTCACACGAGTATAGGACATCTCAGGGGCTGACCATGTCTGAAGGTCGCTCAATTTATTGACTCTTTGCTGATTTTTGGATACGTAACCTGATTTAGGTAACCTCATTACCTGCTTCCGGGGACATCTCCCTGTAACTGATGTGTGCAGGGGAAAGGAGAGGAATTCTGAACACCCAGAAGGCCTGACTATTCCACCAACACCAAGCAGCTTTGGGCCTCATAAAGTGCAGCCATTTCTGTTTTTCTGCCCACAGTATTTTCTACTTCCCTGAGACCAGCCCCACTTTCAAAAGACAATTTCTTCCTCTTGTTGCTCTTAATCAAGCAGCCAGCATTAATGGGAGCGTTAAGAGGATCATCTACAGTGATGTCACATTTTACTTTGGGCCATTCTTAATTTCCTATAAAATCTTAGGATAAAATGTCCCGGATAGCACTTTTCCCAGTGTCTACGAATAGTCACTTTCTCTTTATTTCCAAACGCGTGCATGAGCTCTGTTCAATGAAGAAGCGCATTAACAGCAGCCTCGCTATTCCCTCTAGGTTGCTTGCAAGGCTTCTTGGTTTTTAATCTTCGCCGAGCTCCAAAACCAACCACGCTGAGTGATGTGAATACCAGGTTTCTCATTTCAGTAAGGAGATGACTGGATTGCAGTCTGTGAAGATTAATAAAAAGAAAAAAATCCACACTCAGAACAACTGCCAGTTTAGATAAGAGGGGAATATTTTATATCTACCTTTTTTCTTTGAATCATCTTCTTAATCTTTATCATTATCTCTATATTTTTTTTCAGAGTGCTGAAAAACCACAGTATGGACAGGGCAGTGTTGCCCTGCTCTGTGATAACACTGGAGATAAGGAACGGGGACTCCGAATAGGGAGCGTATCTGCAGCAAAGAACAAGGCTGGGGGCTTGGCATTCAGATCACACAGAGAAAAGGGTTGTTGATTTAAGTGGTGTGGGAAAATGGAGAAGGTATTGCTTACAGCAGTAACCAATGTTGTTTATTTGGGATACAAGATAGAGAATATTGTTATGGCAGAGAAAAGAAGTTATCTCTTGTGAATTGTCTTGAATTATGGGGGGAGCAAGAGAAACTCACCGCATATGACATTTAGAATCGCAATTTCTAAGCAGAGCGCCATGACTGATGTATCATTTATTGTCTCTGCCTCCATCCTTCCATAGCTGCATTAAGGACAGACGTGAGGCTCACTTCCCTGGGTCTCCATTTTCACGTTGATCTGCAGGGCATTTATTTTCCTTTTGCAACAGAATCATATTTTTTCCCCTCTCAGAAGGTTTAGTTCATCACTAAATATTCAGGTCCAGGAAGCGATTTTCTTTTCTCTTTGTGCATGATTTGTCTCTCTCTGGAGCTGAGCCCCTTTGGTTAAAAGCAAGAATCTATACAAATAAGGGCACAGGTGAGGAGAGAGAATGGGAGGATGAGTGGAGGGCAGGCTTCTCAGTTGTGATGGAAATTTGCACTTGAGTGTTGCAGCGTTAGCTGATTTTACAGGAAGGAAGAAACAATGCTCATCTGATCCGGTATCTGATCCTGCTGGCTTGGAAGATTCAGAAGGCAGTTTCAAGGACCACGCGGTGTACTCTTACTTCCTGCTGAAAATATTATGCATGTGTGCACATTGTGGTGGTTGCTCTTCGAAAACGGAGTTTCCACACCATCCTCTCCGCATTTCACATGGAAATGAAGTGATTCCAGATACACACATTCTAATTTCATAGATTCAATGAATTTTGCGACTGGAAGGGATCAATATACCTATTTTTCGGTAGCTGGAGAAACTGAGGTCCCAGAAGGTAACTGACTTGGTCAAGGCTGCATATTCTCACAAGTGGCTGTATGTGTATATTTATGTGTTTTCTGTAGCACTTTGGAATTCTGTTTTCTGTGTGTGTGTTGGGAATCTCACACTCAGCGCTCGGTCTTTGCCGAGACTGCACACTGGAGAAATCTGGAAGTACCAAGCAGTCCTTCCTTACCACGGTCTTGCAACCTCCCTGGATCATTGAGAAGGTATAGGAGACAGGCGCAGCAGCCCTCACAAACCTCAACTGCAGCCCTCATGTAGTCTTGGGGAAGATGGCTTCTCCTCTCTTCTTGCTATCCCACATCCCACACAAAGGCACCAGCCACTCCCTCTGCCCTTCCTATAATTCTCTCAATAAGCTGACGCTTCTGAAAATGAAAGCTAGCGGTGTCTGCTGTCTTCAAGCAACTTCTGCTTTCAGCCCTGCCTCTAAAGCTCTGGACAAAGAGATCACAAGATACAAATTAATATCTCAACAAATTATTCTGCCACACTGGCCTTGTACACTTCAGCCCCTGGGGGGTTTTGTTCATGCTGTGGCTTCTGCCAGGACTATTCTTTCCCTTCTCCTCAAGCTAGCTCAGTTTTGCTATCCCTGGCTTGTTCCAGAAGCCCTCCTTGACCCCTTCACAGAATTCCTAAGGCACTCCCTCCCTCTGCCACTGGCCTTATCATTTCACATCTCAGGCCTATGTGACTCCTTTGTCTAATCAGATTGCCAAGTTCTTCAGTGGCAAGTACTGTCTTTAGCTCTTCCGTACCCTCTACATTACCTAATAAAGCGCCAGTCACAGAGCTTGGAGTAAGATTTGGGTTTGAATCCCAAGAAAATTATTTTTCCTCTTTGAGACATCATAATAACCTCAGGATGCAGCTGGTAGTATTTCTTCTCAATTGCTTTGTTATAGCTTTATTGTTTTTCTTCTGATTATATAGATGACACATTCTCATTGTAAAAAACTCAAAAACTACATGGTGCTATAAAAACAAATGTGAAGGTCACATGAAATTCCACCTCCCTTTTTGTGAGCACCCTTAACAATTCTTGGCCATCCTTCATACAGTTTTTCATGACTACATATGTGATTTTATGTTTTATATAAATGGGCTTATGGCACACACACTGTTTTCTTAAAGTAGAGAATATTAAAGATCATATGCAAAACTGTCAAACAACATTCATTGAATAAAAATAGTAGTTTAATCTGGGTGTCAATAAATAGCTCTAAATGAATAAATAATATGAATGAATAAATGAATAAATAATAAATAAATGGTGTTTCCCACAGAAGGTGTAAAGGAGTAAAGGAAAGCATGAGATGTCCTGTCTCTAGGCAGGACTCCACTGAAAATATTCCACTTAAATTAGCCCAGGGCCCAAAGTACGTGGCACAAAGGAAAATGAACATTCTAGTTGGAAATTCCATTCCTGACACTAAGATCAGATTTCTTCAGGCTAATGCGGCTTTCGGACCTTGTATGTATTCTCAGTTTACCAGCTGGAGGCAGTGAATGGGATGGACAGAACTGTACACCTTTGGTAAAGTGTGTACTAAAGCTAAGACAAACTAGACCAGACGGATGCATATCTTCCCTGGAGATCTTATAGAAGACCCTCCAGCCTCTACAGCCCAGTGAAGAAACTTAGCTTTCTTATCTTAAATTGTCCTGTTTTCATCTAAGTCTGTTTCCTCTTGTTCTACCCCTAGTGGAAAGAGCACACTTACTAAGTCAGCTCTCTTTGCCCTCCCCCTCCCACCCTGGCCCCACACACGCCTTTCCACAGGCCTAATAATTTTGATTTCCCTTCCTCCCTGGGCCTTTTAATCACCTTGTGGTTCTGCTCTGAGCACTCCCCTCTCTCTGCATCCTGTTAAGGGTATATGAACTCCGGGCTCCTCCTGCCTTCAAGTGAACTGAAAGAGACAGATATTTTACAACCCACATCACTCCTTCTTGAACATGAGAAATAAACACATCTCATCTATTAGTAATGACATTAAAACTTACGTTAGAAAACTGAAAGAGCCATCTCATTTTAATAGTCCTCATTTAAAGATCAAATTCAGACCTATGAGAAATTCTGTTTTCATGATAAGCAAATGTGACAATAGAATTTTTCCCACTCTATAACAACATCCCACTGTCTGGGCAGTGACGAGCTTCACATAGTTTCTCCTCCTATCCCGCACACAGAGGCCAGAGTCTGTGTGTGAGTCAGACAATCCATCATCACCCATTCACACCACCAGAAGTATGACTAATAGATTATAAATGTTTCTTCTTCTCAGACTAATCGGTTGGAATATGATACCTGCTAATACATAACAGTCCTGCTGTCCTGTTCACAAACATGGAGGTTGTGACCACCTCCCAGCAGGTGTGTGTTTGTGACAGAAACACTAATCAGACAGATGGCCATGACTGACAGTGACCTGGGTTTCTGTCATGGAAGAGCACAGACGTCCAAACCATGAATTTCTCATGCTATCCTATTTTCTTCAAAGCGTTTATCACTATTTGAAATTAAATTATTTATTTACTCACTGATTGTCTGCTGCTCCACAAGATGGTAAACGATGAGCTTTGTTTTGCTCCTTACTAAGATTAACTCCCTCACCTCCTTCTAGTCTCTTCCCACATCTCACTTTCTCAGTGAGAAACGCGCTAAACTGTCACCACCCCTCCATATACTGCGCCTGGCACTTCTGATCTCTCTTATCTAGCTTTACTTTCCCTGTTTTTTTTTTTAATATAGTTTCTACCATCTTATAACATATTATGTAATTAACTACGATGAATATCATCTATCGTTTGTCTCCCACTGTGAGAATGAAAGGTCCGTGGGGGCAGAAATCCTTGTCTGTTTTATTCACAGCTGAATCCCAAGAACCTGGAAGAATGACTGGAATGTGGTAGGTGTTCAATAAATATTTATTGAATAAAAGAAAATAAATCATTCTCTTTCTCCTTAGCTCCTGTGACAGTGCCTGGCATATAATAGCTGCTTAATAACTATTTCTTGAACCTATTGCTTTCCTGTGGAAGCCCCTGAGTTTGCGAATATTTTCTGCAGTGTCCAAGTACTTGCCCATCTAAATGCCTTTCACTCATCTTCCTATGTCCCTAGTTAAAAGCATATAATAGGAAACAAGAAAATGTTTGACAAATTAACTGACCAATTAATAAATGAATCAATTGTACTCAGTGCTCCATGCACTATGACTGACATCCAATGTCTGACACTCTTTCTGACTGCCTGTACCCCTAACATCCTCAATACTAACCTAGCCCATTTATGGTTCAATTTGACAGACATTTCCTGAATACCTACTGTATTCCAGTCACTGTGCTAGATACTGAGTGGGACAGTCAATAGCAACAATACTAACAAGCATTTATTGAGCACTTAGTGCCAGATGCTAAGCACTTCACATGCATGACCCCATTTAATCCTCCTAATAACCATGTGAGTCGGGGATTTCTGTTATGCCTGTTTTACAGACAGAGACTCTTAAACCTCAAGAGGTAACTTGTCTAAAGTTGGGCAGACGGTAAGCCTAGGCAGTAAGCAGGCAAAGCCTGGACCCTCACTCGGACAGCCTTACCCCAGTGCTCACACTTTTAAGCCCAATAATGACCTAAAGATGAAGAACAATTAAAAGAATTTTTTTTCTCTCAAAGAAAGTCGGGTATCCTGAAGGAGGAAAGAAACATTCTCAAAAATTCTGAACCCCTCATCTTTTGGTCCCCAATGTTTAGCACGGAATATAGCAGCCAGTGAGTAATGAATACATTGTAGCTAAAAGAATAAATGATACTAAGCAATACAAAGAGGTAAAACTACAAAAGAGAAACATCAATTCTAACTAGAGGAAACTGGGAACAATCCAGGACAACTGAAGTCTTTAAACTAGACCTGAAGGAATAGGAAGGATTCCAAAAGATGTAGAGGAGAGGTGTTCTTAGTGGAGAGTGTATTGGTCATCTGTTGCTGCATCACAAATTACTTCAAAACATAGTAGATTAAAACAAAAATAAACTTTTATTATCCTTAGAGTTTCTGTGGGTTTGGCATTCAGGAGCAACATTTCTGGGTGACTTCAGCTTGGGGTCTCTCAAGTGGTTGCCATTAAAGTATTAGCTCAGGCTGCAGGCATTTGAAGGGTTGACTGGCAAGATGATCCTCTCTCAAGATGACTCACTCACATGGCTGGAAAGTTGGGCCTGTTTGTTGGTGGAGGCCTCAGTTCCTCCCCACAAGAGCCTCTCCATAGGCTGCTTGGGTGTCTTCAACAATATGGTGACCAGCTTTCCTCAGAGTGAGCGATCCAAGAAAAGAAGAGAGAGAGCCAGGCAGAAGCTATCTTTGTAGTGACCTAGGCTCAGAAGCCATACAGCATCTCTTCTGCCACATTCTGTTGTTAAAGGGAAGTCACTGAGTCTGACTCACGTTCAAGGGAGGGGAATCAGGCTCCACCTTTTGAAGAGAGGAATGTGAAGAATTTGCAGACATATTTTAAAATCACCACAGAGGCAGCCCATAGGAAAGCCAAGGGCAGGTTCTGGAATGACAAGTTATCCAATGTCCCAGTTAATGGATTTCTATAACCTGGTGACCTCTCTTATTTTTGCAATTTTCACATCACTCCATCTATTTCTTAAACTTTGATCCTTTGGTCTTTGTCATTTTGCAGAGAGAATCTTTCAACATTCTTCCCAGTTCACCCATTCCTCCATTTATTTTAATATAGTTCTATTCCATGTGTTTAGCACTGGAAATACAAAAATAAAAAAGATATGACCCTTGCTCTCAAAGAGTTTGCCTTCCATTTGATAATCATATATGTAGTCCGTATAATACTCACATACAATATGCCAAGGGTCATCATAAAGTTATGTACAAAGTGCCATGGTAATATAGAAGAGACAAATTTTCCCCATGGGATGGACCTTCTAGCCCTGTTAAGGAGTTTGGACCTCATCTTCTATGCAATAAAGGTTTTTAAGCAGGTGTGTGCCAAGATTCAGATCTGTGTTTTAGAAAGACAATTTTGATGGGAGTAGAGAGGATGGAAATGGTGGAGGCTATGTGAGCAATGGCATGTAGGATGGAGAGGATAAAATGTACTTCAGAGATATTTATTAGGTAGAATTGACTGGGCCTGGTGATTAATTACATAGGCAGAAAAGAGGTTGGGAATAACTTCTGGATTTCTGGAAGGCATATGATGGTCTCATTAACTAAGATAGGAAATACAGGAAGAGGATCCAGGTGTTTTGTGGGGAAGAGAATGAAAAAAATTCCGTTTTAAACATATTGAGTTTGCACTGCCGTTAGTTACATTGTTGAAGGATATGTCACGTACGTGATAATAAATATGCAACTGAAGTTCCAAGAGAGAAGTCCCAGCTGGAAATATAAATTTTGGAAATACTGGCATTCATGTGCTAGTTAAACTTATGGTATTGAAGGAGACCATCTAAAGAGCTTGTAAAATAGAAAAGGCAGCCAAGAATGGGACCTTGGGGGATACCAACACATAAAGGTTGGTGGAGAAAGAGAAGGCATAAAAAATAGTGAAAAGGAGAATCTGAAAGAGGAAGAAGACATCAAGAGATTTCAGGGTCACAAAACCCAAAGGAGAAATTTTCCAGGAGAGAAGATCAACAGAGGCAAAAAAAAAAAAAAAAAATGCAGAGACATCAAATTAAAGGCAGACTGAAAATTATACTTCACATGTGTCAATTAAGAGATTATTAATCACCTAAGCATTTGAGTAAGGTGATATGGGATGGAATCCAGCTGTAGTAAAGTTGAGGGGTAAGCGAGAGGTGAGGGAATGAACACAGGGTAAACTACAGTCACCAAAAGTCTGAAAGCAAAGATCAGCAAAGAGATCGAGTGCTATTAATATGAGGTAGGAAAGTGAGGCAGGAGCCATATAATTCCATCCCATTAGGGTTGTGTTTTCAGGATTCTCTTATTCTCAACCTAATCTCAAAAAAGAATATTCATTCTCCCTTTTGCTTTTGCAACTGCCTTTACCAGAGCATGTCATAAAAGGGAAGCAACTTTAAAGGGCCAAGGAGAAGATCTAGAAGAAACTATGTCACCTTCAAGAGAATGCAAGTGACCCAAGAGGATCTGGACTGTCCACAAATAAGAGGCATAAACTGCAACAGAAGCAGAAAGTTTATTCGACGTCACAAGAATTGCAATTCCAGATACACAGATTCAAGTAGGAACTCAACTGAGCTCTGATCACAGGAGAGAGGCTCAGGGTTTTTATGGGAGAAAAGGAAGGAAGACATAAATTGTATGAAGAAAGATGTCATTGGTGCTAGATGAGGTAAGGCTAGGTTTGTACTTCATAGATCTGAGATTTGGTCATCAGGCAAAAGGCCTTCATTGATTGGTTAGCTATTCAGTCATCAGCAAAGTCCAGTATTATCAAGCCTCACAGACAGAATATTCTTGTCCTTACTGACTTCTTGGAATCTTGGAGGCTTGGTTCAGTTTGGAAGATAAAGAAAAGACATGCAAGGCAATTCCACTGAAATGGCTGCTTTGGCTCTATTTTAATATGGTTCTACTCATGTCATCTTTCACAGGACTTAACAGCCTGCTCATTCCATCCTATGGACCAAACCCCCCTCACTTCTCAAAGAGATTAGCTGGTCAAAAATTTACAACATTTTTCAAGGTAAGTGAAGATCAACTGAAGGCAACCAAAAAAAAAGGAAAGTATGTATTTATTTGATTTGTTGCAACTTTCCTTTTACTGTAGGGACAAAGAATGAGCCTATGAATATACAAATTTCAGATTCATAATATTTCTCATCAGAGCAATATTTTCATCACTTACCAAGACATACATAAGAAGAATCAGAATCTAAAAATAAATTTCCACATTGGTAGAAAAAAGGATAGAACTTGGAGATCCAAAAGGTAGAGGAGTGCCACTGAAGGACTGTAATTAGCTCTCTGGTGGGTAAATCCGGGCATCTTGGCAGAGCTTCACCAATCAATCTAGGTTATCAGAAAGAACACAGAAACAGAACGCAAGACCCAGTTTAAAGAGGCCTTTCCAAGAGTCAATTCTTTTTTTCTCCCTTAGGGAAAATAACATGTGTATAGAAAGTATGAAAAACAGAAGGGAATATTGCCCAGAATCCCAAAACCCTAGCATAATAATTGTTATATTTTAGTGCTTCTTTTTAATAACAATAGAAATAACGATTGATTACATTCCTTTACTTCACAAACATTTACCAAACATTTATCTTGTGCCAGAGACTATGTTAGGCACTGGAAAACAGCAAACTTCCTCCTGGCCTTGCGTACCTCATATTCTAAAGGGAAAGCAGATATTGAACAACTAAATATATGCTTATTTGACTACAACTGGGGTTGATGACACGAAAAAAAAGCATAGGGTATTAAGACAGCATTGTTAGCCAAACATCCCCAAGTTCTTTTGCTTTATAAGGACCTCTGTTGTTTATGACCTGAATAAAACAACTCAAGCTCCTTTCTGCTTTTGACTGCAAATCCTGTCTCTGCATGAATGTTCTTGAGAAGTCCTGGGGCAGGTGCTTACAAGTCACGGTTGTCTCCTATTGGCCCAAATTTCCTGTAAATCCCCTTGGGCCTCCTCTTCAGCACCTCTGCCACTCCAGCTCTCTCTGATTGATTTCACCGTTACCATAAGAGGGGCCCTTCATTCTTCAAGGCTGCATTTATAATACAAGGCTAACTCTAAAATAGTCACCAATGGAGCACTATTAAAATTTTCCAATGAGTGAAGAGAAGAAAGGAAAAAGAGGAAAATTAAAACAGGAAGTAGTGAATATCAGACGTTTTTGCATCAGCTACACACCATACACCTTGTCACAGAGAATCTCCTACTGGAATCTTCCTCTTTCATTAGTCTCTTATTTCCTTCCATCTTGCAAGGGTCTTGTTTAATCGGAACCAGATCCCTCCTTCCATTTCCTCTCCTCTTCCCAATGCCAAGACTCCTAGCAGACTACTGATCAGAGACGTACTCTGATGAGGCCAAACATGATTGTACAGCAGAAAAGCTTCCAATACTCATTTTATTATTTTGCAGAAAAGATTAGTTTCCTTAATTTACACCTCTTCATCACATTATCTCACATCATCTTGATTGTCATAGCAAAAGTTCCATTAACATGTCTTCTAAACAAAATATTGGGTTTCTCCTTGAGAATTATTCCTCAGCACCCCTAGAATGCAGAAGTGGTCCCAGTCGCTTTATTGCTCTTGTTTAATAGCAATTTTTCCTTTTAGCTATGGTAGTCCCCCCTTATCTACGGACGATATGTTCCACAACTCCAGTTGGTGCCTGAAACCGTGGACAGTCCTGAACCCTATATATACTATGTTTTTTTCTATACTTACATATTTGAGGCACAACAGAACCACTAACTCGAATTTCTTTCTCCTTCACAATTTCATCGATAGAAGATTTGTTCTTACTATAGATTTTAGCAACCTCAGCATACGATTTTTTTCGTTCCTCACTAAGTCAAGCACTTTCACCTTTTCACTTAAAGGAAGCACTTTACATCTTCTCTTCGGCATATCTGAATCACCAGCATCACTACTCTTGTGCTTTGGGGCCATTATTCAGTAAAATAAGGGTTACCTGAACACAAGTACTATGGTGTCATGATAGTCGATCTGATAACACATCTGGCTACTAAGTGACAAAGGGTGGGTGGTATACAGCATAGATATGCTGGATGAAGGGGTGATTCACCTCCCAGGTGGGATGCACTTCATCACGCTACTCAGAAAAGCACAATTTAAAACTTATGAGTTGTTTATTTCTGGAATTTTCCATTTAACGTTTTCAGACCACAGTTGACCGTGGCTAACTGAAACCATGGACCACGAAACCACAGATAAGGAGGGACTACTGTACAACAATTCATCAATGGAGAAAAATGAGCTCTTTGCAAACTGGGGAGTGCAAATTTAAAAGGTCATTCTAATTTCAGCCCTAGGCAAAGATTTAGGCATAAAAATTCCCAACTTAGAGTTATATTTCATTGTGGAAAAAAAAAAGCGGCAGCAATCTAAATGTCCAACAATAGAGAAATGATTAAATAAATTACGGTAAAATCATTTGATGGAATATTTTGTAGCCATTCAAATGGTGTTCATGTAGCCTTTTGGCAATAAAGGAAAACGCATGTTATAACATTAAGTTAAAAATGCAGGATTCTAAATTTCATATAGGACTATATTAATATAGAGTATAAAATATTCAAAATGTTTGTGTTTCTAGGTCCTGAAAAAGTAGAAAAGTAACTAGTGTGTCTGCTCTCTCCCAGTCCCCGCAGATCAATCACATTGACACTAAAGAAGAGACAGGAAAGCAAACAAGTGGGAGAAATAAACAAATACTGTGGGAGTCCCTGAGGAGCCTGAAGGATGTGGTGATCTTAGAAGGAAAAGGATAGAGGTATGCTGACATATCAGATTGGATGTTCCTGGTATAGCAGAGGATGAATTGGAAGACAGCTTTTACATTCTGCTCCAGCCTCTCTGCGATATTATCTTGAAAGGATTATGGCTTCCCCGTTACCCCTGTGAGATAAAAATCATGGTATCAGCAAGACAATAATAGGGAAAACCCAAAAGCCCTGTTGGGGTGACGGGCCAGGGGAAAACAGACTGATCAGCAGCCTTCCCCACGCCAACCTAAGGATTGGTGGATTATAACCCAAGAAAATGTCTTTCAAAATGATTGATCTTGATCAACAGTAGGGAATACATTTTTTCCCAGTATATATGTTTATGTGTGTGTATAGATATAGATCTGAAATAAAAGTTTCACTAAGTGATGCTTATATTTATCAACTGTGATGTACTCTAATATGTTTATTATATCCAATTATTATATTCATTATATTAAATTCTACTTCATTTTTAAAACAGTGGTTGTACGCCACTAAACATTCAGCTTGAAAACCACTGATCTAATGAGATTATCTCTACTCAGTGCTATTTCTACCACACAGTGTAAGGAAGAATCTCTAACCAGAGAGGTTATCTGGTAGAGAAGCGGCAAAAAAAAGGATAGTCAACAGTTTTCCTCTCCTCCTTCCTAGATTTACCCAGAGGGATGTTAGAGAGCTTAACCACTGGCCTCTTCCCCAACATAAATTAGCAGACGGAGTAGTTAATATTCCAAGGAAAACATGAGCTCGTAAGCCAAAATAAGTAGACATTTGAAGTGGACAATGATTATATTTAAAAAATAAGCAACATGAGCATCATATGCCACATGAAGCGTAATTATAGGACTGTACACATAAATATTTTAAATTAAGCATAATAAATATTCTCAAAGGAATAAGGGAAGACAAGGAATAAATAAAACAGAAATAAGAATTCACAAAAAGAACCAAATGAAATATTAACTATGATAAATATAACAAAGTAAAGAATGTAAATAAATGGAATAAATTGTAGAGTGGATATTTTTGATGAATGAATTAGTGAGCTGTAAGATATGATTGAGGTGCTCTTCCAGAAGGCAGCAAAAAAATGATAATAACATAAAAAATATGAAAGAAAAGGTAAGCAGCATAGAGATGAGAACTGGAAACACTAACTTCCAGGTAATGAGTCCCAGAAAGATACTCAAAAAATAAGAGAAAAAATATAGAAAGAAATAAAGAAGAAGATAAAAATTTCTATATTTAAAAAACAAGATGAAAAAGATAAAAGAAGTTTAACTCATAGGTGAACAGAGTGCCAAATAGAACAGATATTTTAAAAAGCCAAGGGGTTGGCCCCATGGTGTAGTGGTTAATCTCGGCACACTCCACCTCCGGGGCCTGGGTTCATGGGTTCAGATCCCAGGCACAGACCTACACCTCTCATCAGCCATGCTGTGGTGGCGACCCACATGTAAAGTGGAGGGAGACTGGCACAGATGTTAGCTCAGGGATAATCTTCCTCAGCAAAAAAACTCGAAAAACCCATACTGATACATATTAAAATAAATTTTAGATAATCAAAAACAAAGAGAAAATTAGATTAATAGAATTTTTTTAAAGATTCCAAAAAGGAGCTGCAGATAACCTACAAAAGAAAAAAAAATCATAACATTATACTTCTCAAGAGCAAACACTGAATACAAGAAGGTAGTGGTTCATTATTTTCTTATCATTTGTGGAAAAAACTTCGACCAAATTTTGTCCAGCCAAAATATCACTTAAAGGTTAGGGTGCAACAGTTAGCTTCTGGCCATGACAGGGTAACAGGAACCAGATTTATCTTCCCAACTCAAACAACTAGAAAACTGGAGAAAATATATGAAACACAAGTTTTCAGACACTGGACAATAGTAAAATAGATATACCTCCAGCAGGACTAACCAGAGAGAGAGAAATTATTAATATCAGGAATGATGAGGGTACATCACTACAAATCCTACAGATATTAAGAGGATAATAAGCAAATACTGGGAACAAATCTATGCCAACAAATATGACATCTTAGATGAAATAGTCACATATCTTGAAAGACACAAACAACCAAAGCTCATTGTCTCTAAAATAGTCTTTATAATGTCTTTGTTTTTGAACAATATTTTCATTGGGTTTAGAAATCTAAGTGACAATTTTTTTCTTTCCTTACTGTTACATGTTGAATTGTGTCACCCCAAAAAGATATGTTGAAGTCCTGCCGGTCAGTGCTCATGGATGTTACCTTATTTGAAAATAGGATCTTTGCAAATGCAATCAAGCCATTGCAGTGGGTCCTAATCCATCATGACTGATGTCCTCATAAGAAGTGAATATGCCACCTAAAGACACAGACGCATGAGGGGAAAATGCAATGTGATGATGGAGGCAGAAACTGAAGTGCTGCAGCTTCCAGCCAAAGATTGCCAGCAAAGCACCAGAAGCCAGGCAGAGGCAAGGAAGGATCCTCCCCTGCAGGTCTCAGAGGAATCATGGCCCTGCCAACAGCTTCTCTTCAGACGTTTAGCCTACAGAACCGCAAGCCCATAGATTTCTGTTGTTTTAAACTTCCCAGCTTGTGGTATTTTCTTACATCAGCCCTAGGAAACTAATTCAAATACATTAAGTTGTTGCTACACTGTTCTCATTTGCATTCTTTACAAAGAGAAATCTGCTATCATTCTCATTTTTTGTTCTCTGTACATAATGTGTCCTTTTTCTCTTCTTGCTTTGAAGCTTTTCCTTTTATCAGCGATTTTGAGCAATTTGATTATGACGTTCATTGGTGAAGTTTTCTTCATTTCCTGGGCTTCGAGTTTATTGAACTTTTTGGATCTGAACTTCTTGTCCTAGATCAAGACAAAATCTGGTCTTGCTTTTGTGATTTGTTGGGCAGGCCAGAACCAACATTTAGTCTGGAGGTACTTATTCCCCACTACTGAGGAAGGAGCCTCCTGTGTAGTCTGCCAAGTGCCCCATGAATCTTGAGGCTTTCCCATCTGGCTGCTTGGAATGGGCAGTATTCCTGGCCCCGTGTGAGCATCAGGCACTGTTAACTCTAACCCTTTCAGTGGCTCTTCACCCAGCCTCACATAGTTTCCTCACACTACACGCTTATCAGTTTTCTGCTGAATAGTCAAAGGAGACACTCTGAAGATCTCCAGAGTTCTATCTCTGTGCATCTTTGTCCTTTCTGGTACCCTATCCTACAAACTCTAGCTGCCTTGGTCTCTTCAGCTCAGGGGGTCTTCCAGTCTATGTCTGGATTCTTCCTCCCTGTACCACAGCCTGAAACTCTCACACTGCAGTAAGCTCAGGAAAACAGAGCACTCAGCTTGTTTGTTTTCTATTCTCACAAATCACTGTCCTTTGTGGCCTCACGTCCAGTGTCTTGAAAACTGTTGCTTCATACACTTTCTCCATTTTTCGTTTGCTTTAGGTGAAGGGTATATCCTGTCCCTGTTACTCTATTTTGGACAAAAATAGAAGCCTTGATCTGAATCTTTTTAAATCTTTGATGTCTCCACTTAATATGCTCAATCTCTCTTCTACCTTCTTGAACATTTGAAATAGAGTTATAATAACTGTTTTCATGTTCTTATCTACTAATTCTATCATCTGTGTCACTTCTGGGTTGTTTCCTATTGACTGATTTTTCTCCTCTTTATGAATAGTATTTTTCTGCTTCTTTGCATCCCTGGTAATTTTTTAATTGAATACCAGACATTTTGAATTTTATCTTGTTGAGTTTTGGATATTTTTGTATTCTTGTAAATATTCTTGAGCTTCTCTCTAGGATGCAGTTAAGTTCTTTGGAAACAGTGTGATATTTCTGAGGTTTATTTTAAGCTTTGATAAGTAAGTGCAGAGCAACCTTTAGCTGAGGGCTAATTATACTCCACTATTGAGGCAATACCCCTCTGAGTTCTCTACTTCCTGTTCCATGAATTATGAGGTTTTTCTCCACTGGGCTGCTGGAAATACAAATTGTTCCTGGTATTGGCTGAACTCTACAGATTGTTCCAATAATCTGGTCACTCTCACCTGGAGGCAATACTCCTCCCTACTTCAGAGAACAATCTGGTAATATCTGGAAGCAATTTTGGTTTTCACAACTGGGGAAGGGTGCTACCGGTATCTAGTGATTAGAGACTAGGGATGCTGTTAAACATCCTACAATACAAGGGCAACCCACCCCCCCACCCCGCCCAAACAAATGATCTGGACTAAAACTTCAAGAGTATCAAGGTTGAAAAATCCTACTCAAATCCTTTCAGATGATTTTCCCCAAGTTTTGAGACAGAAAATCTTTAAACAGACAAAACCAAAAGAAATCAAAGAAATCTAGAATGCATAAAATCTCTCAAAATATAATTAAAGACAAAAATTTAATAGGTAACAAGAAGAAATATTATATTCTCATAAAACAAAGAGTAGAGTAATAAGAGCTAACAATCATGAACCTATATGGACCTAATAGCATAGTCTCAAACTATATAATGCAACAACTAATAGACCTACAGAGGCAAGTAGATAAATTGGCAATTGTGATGGAAGATTTGGGAGATTTTAATACACTTCCCTCAAAAGCTGATAGATCAAAAAGCCAAAAAGTAGGCCAATGTACAGAAGATACAAATAATATAATTTAAATGATTATATTATTAGATATATAGAGTTATTTTCACATTATAAAGAATATACCTTCTTTTCAAGCACATATTCAACATTTACATAGATTAGTCACGTACTGATCTACAAGAAAAAAGTTCTAAAAACCCAAATAATTAATATCATATAGACCAATAGCAAAAAATTGGGGGGCCAGCCCCGTGGCCGAGTGATTAAGTTCACGCACTCCGCTATGGTGTCCCAGGGTTTCACCGGTTTGCATCCTGGGCACAGACATGGCGCTGCTCATCAGGCCACAGTGAGGCAGCGTCCCACATGCCACAACTAGAAGGACCCACAACTAAAATATACGACTATCTACTAGGGGGATCTGGGGAGTAAAAAAAACCCAGAAAAAAAAATTTGAAATCAATAACAAAGACATAATATACAAAGTTCCAAATCACTCCAATCACCACTGCCTCTACTGCTTTCAGGATCCGTAGACTAAAGGCGGAAAAGATTTTCAAACAGTGCAATTCTTCTCAAAGAACAGTCAGGAAATTCACATGCTCCCCTCTTGAGTTGCCCCTGCAGTTTGTCTCATGGTGAGCTGTACATGTCCACCTGTTTTCTGTCTGCACATAACTGTTCTCTGTCCAGAGAACTTCTGTCTATCATGATTCAATATATTTATGTTTGAATCACATGCACTTCCTTCCTCTGACCTCACATGCTCCATGGCAGACTCTTTGTCACTCTGACACCCCTTTTTGTAGAATCCTGCATCTAGACGCTTGCATGTTCCAATATGTCTGGTCTGCCCATTGTCCCACCATGTGCCTGTTTTCCTCAGTGCACCATTAGAGCCTGACATGAGAGGTAGACTTGGCTTATGGACCACCTGAGGGTCACTAGAGGGGTAAACTACTAATATGCAAACTGCCAAGGACCTAAACCTTATAAATATGATGACCATATAATTTATTATCCAAACCAAGTCACTTCCAGATGAGAAGCTAAGATTGTAGAAAGACTATGAGCTGTTTCTAGGAAACTGGAAACTTAACTAGTTACTCTAGTTAGAGAGACATGGTGGCTGGAAAGGCTCTGTGGGCTGCATTTGATTGCTCCTTAAAGATTTTTTGCAAATTGAAGGGGATCTCCTGGTTAATTTGTTTTCGTAAGTTGATCATTTAAACAAGAATGGACTAAAATTACAAATTTTCAGGTCAGACTAGATTGACTATTGAGATTATTTTGATTAAATAGAGATTAAACGATCTCTCTGAATCTGATTTTCAGAGCCTTTAGACATCCTGTTAAAAAATAGAATGATGTTGGAGCAGCCCGGTGGCACAGTGGTTAAGTTCACACGTTCTGCTTCAGCAGCCCGGGTTTCACCGGTTCAGATCCTGGGTGCAGACATGGCACCGCTTGGCAAGCCATGCTGTGGTGGGAGTACCACATATAAAGTAGAGGAAGATGGGCACGGATGTTAGCTCAGGGCTAGTCTTCCTCAGCAAAAAGAGGAGGATTGGCAGCAGATGTTAGCTCAGGGCTAATCTTCCTCAAAAAAAAAAAAAAATAGGATGATGTTGTTTGTGAAGAAACTTAAGGAAAGAAGTTTCTTATTTGGATCAACGACTAGTGCCAAGATAATGCTGGAGGATGATAGAAACAAAAGATTTGTCTCTCCTCTCAAAAAGGCCTTCAAACCATAATTGAGATGAACTGGTACATTGTGGCTTCATATATGTTTCTTCTGCCCTGAGGAAAGAAGAAAGAAAGGATCATTGCATTCACCAGTACACACAAGGGTGGCAGAAATGAGAGAGCTCCCTGCCAAAACCATTCCATCAGCTCAGGGAACACCTCTATAATCAACTAGTTCATTTGAGACCTAAACTCTGATGGTAAAACCTAGGAGACGTCATGGATTCTAGGAAACGCTAATGCCATTTACTAGTCTTAGCCATGCTCAGCCTTTTGCTCCCTGGATCCAACTGGCAATGGTCCAATTTCTGGGCTTCTCTGTACCCCTCAGAGTGTCAAGTTTCACACCACGTGCTGAACTTTGCAGCTCATTCCCCTATAATCCCTCTTGCATCTGAAGCTGTTGGCTCATACCAATATGCCTCCAAAGTGAGCAGCCCATATCCCACTACACAGCATCTTTGGTCACCTCCACCTGAAGATCATGTTCAGGGATAGAAGTTCCTACAGTTTCAGTGGTGAAGATAATATCCTCACAAGAGCCACAGGAAATGAAAATTGTTTCTCCCACTTTTCCGAGTATTATCCTCAAATTTACCTTGGAAATTCTCAAGAATGCAGCTGGAGACTGGCGACTCTGAGCCTCCACCCGGGTGGGACTCTCCTAATTTTCTCCCTCCAAAGTGGGTGGGGTTGGAGTAGGAGCCACCACCTCATGTCTCCAAGAAGGAAGCTCCCCAGAAGGTGGGCATTTTTCTATTACATGTTAGACCGAAAAAACCAGATTCATGAATTATCAGCTCAAAGTTAGAAAACTTCTTCACTGTTCTACAGATGTAAATACCAAAACCCACAAGTTTCTTCTGTAAATATTTATTTAATAAGATCAAGAGGTCAATTATAAAAAATCTGGAATTTAACAATTATCAGAATCAATTTTCCAGATTTCTTGTGAGTAGTCTAGGTAATGTAACCTTCTTTTTACCCTTATGTTTTTTGGTTTGGGGTTTATTTGGAATTGCTTATAGTTTATGTATCCAATATACACACCAATTGTTCTAAGTATGAAAATTTTCTCAATTATAAAATAAAAACTTCTCTTGAAAAATCCCATACACCTAAAAACCAAACAATGTGTTACCAAGTAAAACTTTGAGTTTACAGGATGTTGGAAGAGAAATTAGGAAATACGTAGAACTGAAGGGCAATGAAATACAATGTTCCAATATTTATGGTGCACAGCTAAAAATGCATTAGAAGCTTGTAGATTGAGATATATTTTATCAGTAAAAACAGAATTTTTTTAAAAAAACTAAGCTTTTAACTCAAGAAGTTGGGGGAAAAAACCCAAGAGGACATGTATTCCAAGAAACACAAGGAAAGTGAATAATAAAAGATAAGTGCATAAATCAATAAAATATACAACTAAAGAAGGGCAGAAGAGATGAGCTTAACAAAACTAAATTTGGTTCTTTAAAAAATTTAGTAAGATAGTCTTTTAGCAAGATGGAGCAAAGTAAAAAGAGGAGGATATAAATAATCAAATATAGAATTAAAAAGGATAAATAACTACAGATACAATTTAAAAATTATAAAATAACATTAGGAACAACTACCCATTAAGTAATTTGAAATCTGGACAAAATGAATGCATTTCTGAGAAAAAAAAATCATAAAATGTCAAAATAGGTACAAGAAGAAATACAATATTTCTAGACTAATAAGCATAAAGAAGTTAAAATAACAAGGAAGTTAAAAAGACCCCCTCCACTGGAAAAAAAGCTCTAGGCTCACAAAGCTTTATTAGTGATCACTACCATAGTTTCAAAGAACAGATAATTCCTGTCTTACACAAATTGTTCCAGAAAATAGAAAAAATGAGTAAACTGTCAAGATTACTTTATGACTAATGTCATGTTGACTCCCAAACAAAATTAATTTGGTGCCATAATCATAGTTAGCATTTAGATAAAGGTTACTATATGCCAGGTATTCTTCCAAGTGTTTTCCATATTTTAACTCATTTATTCCTCAACATAAGTTATAAATTAGGTATCATAAACATTAATCCCAGTTTGTAGATGGGAAAAATGAAGCCAGTAAGGTTTATTCCTCCGATCACACAACTAATAAGTGGCCAAGCTGGTTCTAGATAGTCTGGTTCCAGAGTCCGCACTCTCAAGCACTATGCCATAGTTCTGCCAAAGAAAGAAACTAGAAGACAAATTAATTTCACAAAAGCAAAAATATTAGTTAACAATATCTAATAATGTATATAAAACAAAATGCATCACAATCAGGTAAAGTTTATCCCAAGGATGCAAAGATGGTTCAATATCAAAAAATATTTCAAGGAAATGAAACACATTAATGGACTAAATGAAAAATATCCTAGATACAGCAAAAGACGAAGTTTATCACTTATTTATGACAAAAACTCTCAGCAAACTAGGGAACAAAGGTAACTTCATTAACATGGAAAATATTATATCTGAAAATTCACCATATGTATTTTTCTTATTAGATAAAATTTAAGAGTATAAACAAGACAAAGATGGTTTTACAGTTTATCGTAAGACTGGGTCATGACCAATGCAATAAGAAAAGAAAGAACAGATGTGAGCACCGTAAAGAAAGAAAGAAAATAATCAATACTTGAAAATAGTGTGATCATCTACATATAAGAAAAAAATGGAATCATCAAGCTATTAGAATAATTATGAGTTCATGAGGTTGCTAAATACAAGGTGAACATATTAAAAATAAATAGTATTTTTCTTCCCTAGGAATTGCTAAACAGAAAATGTTACCAAATATAAGATATCATTCAAAATAACAAGAAAAATAATTATCTAGGAATTAACTTAAGTGTACAAAGGCCTCCAAGGAGGTACTTTTAATTTGTGCTTTGAGGGACATAAAATAAGATCTGTTATAAATGAAGAGAAAACTCATGATCTTGGATAGTAATTCTTTATATCATAGAAATATCAGTTTCTCCCAAAATTAACCTAAAAGTTAGATCTCAAACTATATTTCAGTTAGGTCTCTACGGAATTCAATTTATTCTAAAATTTATATGGAAGAAAAAAATGCCTATGATTAAGTCAAGTTTGGAAAACTTAAGTAAAAAGTTGAGACTAGCAAGAGATATTAAGATATCAAGAGATTTTTAAGAGCTATACAAAGCCATTGTAATAAAATCAATACATAACAAGAACAAATAAACCAGTGGAGGATGTTAGACAGTTCTGAAACAGATCCATGAGTTTATGGTAACCTGATATATAATAAAGATAGCACAACAAAACAGTATAGAAAAGTTTGATTCTTTATAGAAGGTATTAGAAATAATTAGCCTAGTATATGAAGAAAAACTAAAAACTAGACCCCTACTTTATACCTATACAACAGTGATTGCAGATGGATCCAAGACATAGATGGGAGAGCTATAATGATGAGGTTGATACAAAATAATGTAGGAGAATATTTGTATACCCAGGGTGGGGGAGAACATCTAAAACAAAACTCCGAAAGCTTAATCCATGAGGCAGAAAAAAATGATAGATTTTATTACACAAAAATTATGGACATCCATTTAATGAACACTCTTGACAATGTTAACAGACACATAAGAGATGGAAGAAATTAATTTCATTGTCTGAAAACAACAAGAAACTAATATCTAGAATTTATAGGATATACAAAGAATTCCTAAAATCAATAATGAAATAACAGGAAATCCAGTCTGAAAATGGGACAATGATATAAACTGGCAATACACAGAAGAGGAATTTCAACAGGCTAGCAAGCATATGAAAATATTTTCAACTCATTTGTATTTACAGAAATGCATATTAAAACAACAGTGAGGGATATGAAAGAGGGGACATCACTACAGATCCCCTGGGCATTAAAAGGATAATAACAGAATACTATGAACAACTCTAGATCCACAAATTTGAGAATCTAGATGAAATAGACCATTTCCTTGAAAGACACAATTTGCCAAAGCTCACACAAGGTGATGCCATTATACATCTGTCCAAACTCATAGAATGTACAGCACCAAGAGTGGACCCTAAGATAAAGTATGGACTTTGGGTGATTATGATTTGCCAAGGTAGGTTCATCAATTGTAACAAAGGTACCACTGTGGTGGAGAATGTTGATAAGCGGGGAGGCTATGCATGTGTAGGGGCACGGACTAACTGGGAAATCTCTGTACCTTTCCCTTATTTTTGCTATGAACCTAAAACTGCTCTAAAAAGTAAATTCTTAATTTTTTTAAGTTAATAAAATGGCAAAAAAAAAAAATGTCAAACACTAGAAAGCTGGCTAGTACCAAGTATTGGAATGCATGTAGCAATATAGGACACCTCTGACAATAGTTTTGGGAATGTTGATGAGTACAATCATTATAGTGTGCAATCTGGCAGCACTTCAATTAAGTGTACTTATCTCTTTTGGCCCAGGAGCAATTCTACCCTGGGTTTATATCTCATAAAAAGAATCACATAGGTTGATAAGAAAACATGCTCAAGGATATTTCATTGAGTTATTTATAATAATGGTGAGTTGGAAGCAATCTAGCTGCCATCACCTCATGAAGAAATAAGTAAAATGTATTGGATGCACATTATGAAATACTAAGCATTATTTAGAAGCTACAAATTATATATACACAAAGCAACATAGATAGATCTAAAAATACAGTATAGAGGAAAAAGTAAGAGAAAATCTTGCAAGGATCATTGTAATGATGTTCCATGAATTGAGGAGTACAATTAACTCAACGCTTTGCACCAGAGAGCCTAAATAAACATCAAGTGTAGATTTTAAACCATATGTGGCTTTTGATATTTATATATAGTTGATATTTATTTATATATATTGAACACATATGTTTATATGTGGGTTTTTTTCGGTGTTTTTTTTTTTTTTTGATGAGGAAGATTGGCCTTGAGCTAACATCTTTTTTTTTTTTTTAAAGATTTTTTTTTTTTTTTTCCTTTTTCTCCCCAAAGCCCCCCGGTACATAGTTGTATACTCTTTGTTTTGGGTCCCTCCAATTGTGGCATGTGGGACGCCGCCCCAGCGTGGTCCGATGAGCAGTGCCATGTCCGCACCTAGGATTCGAACCAACGAAACACTGGGCCGCCTGCAGCAGAGCGCGCGAACCTAACCACTCGGCCACGGGGGCAGCCCTTGAGCTAACATCTTTTACCAACCTTCCTCTTTTTGCTTGAGGAAGATTGTCCCTGAGCTAACATCTGTTCCTGTCTTTCTCCATTTCATATGTAGGATGCCACCACATCATGGCTTGATGAGCGGTGTGTGGGTCCACACCCAGCATTGTAACCTGGAAACCCTGGGCCACCAAAGCAGAGCACGCAAGCTTAACCACTATACCACTGGGCCAGGCCCTATATGTACTTTTTATATATATACAATTGAATATTATGCCAATAAAAAGTAAGCTGTTCTTTCTGTATATGAAATATACAGTATGTCACTTGTGTATTATGCATATGTATATGTGTATTTGTATATGTATATACTTACAAATATATGTATATATATATTGAGAGAGAGAGAAAAGAAAGAAAAAATAAGAAACTGGTACGTGTAGCTGCTTCTGGAATGAGAAATTGGTTGCCTAAAGGATAGGGATAGGAGACAGACTTACTTATTACTCTAAGCCCTCTTGTAAGTTTTAAATTCTGTATAATTTGTATATATTTCTTAATCAAAATGAATAATCCAAATAATTACAAAAATAAAATCAAACTAAAGTATGTGCGTATGCTGAGACAAAATACTGTAATCATTTTTCTACATGTCTTTCCTTCCAGACTGAGATAAGGGGTCAGTTATAGTCATCTTTATATCTCCTAAAATAGTCCCTGCCTCAAGAAATGATAAAAGAAGGAAGGGAAAGATAAAAGGAAGAAGGAAATAAAAATGTAGCAGGTAACATATGAATGGTTATTAACTAATAACTCTTCATACTTTCCTGTAATTTTCACATTTTCAAAATTTATTTATATATATTTTTTAATTTAAAAACATGACCCTGGGGACAGTGTGGAGTATGGACCAGAATGTGGAGGAGAGCTGATAGTTAGGATGCTATTTTAACAGCCCAGATAAGAGATTCTGAGTGATCTAACTAGGGTATTGCCAAAGAGACAAAGGCTCTTGCCTGGCTCTTTTCTCTGACACTTGCTTGATGCCGCCCCCTCCACGTCATGAATTATATATCCTAAGGCAGAGTGGATATAGAGAGCCTGCTTGACCAGACACTGTCAGAAGCAACAGGAGACTAAATGATAAGTTGAGCCTATCATGGCTGCTTCTTCTTCTCTTTTTCAGACCAAGATTGAGTTGTTCTGATTACCTTCCAGGAGTCAGGAAAAGCAAATTGAATATAGCTCAGGATCACCAGGTGCCCAAGACCCATGCAGTCTAACATTGGGCTCCCTCATTTGTCCCTGTAGTGGTCCCCAGCCTGTTCTTAATGGATCCCAGCCTTTAAACATCCATTTGACCTCCCTCTCCTCCAAGCCTTTTTCTTTCCATTTCTTAACCCTCAGTTCCATCTTCACTTTCTAGCTGCTCTCCAAGGCTTCACCTTTTTGAGTACCTTTTATGTGTTAAATATTGGACTCTGTTGCTGGGCTCCAGTGAATGTTGCTTAAAACACAAAAGGTTAAGCAGAGAGCAACTGTATTGATTAAACATCCATTTTCTTTCTTTTTGTTTTTGTAAGAGCCCTTGATGTTGTCTCTGATTGACAGCCCCACCTGCACACCTCTGGCCCCAGATTCCCCTTAGTAATGTCACTGAGAGCTACAGAGCACCTCACCCACTCCACACAAGCCACAGATCCTTCATGTAAAGCTTTCAAAGGAAAAAAGAAAAGAAATATAGCTTTTCTGTCTTTTCCTTTCTTTCTCCATTCCTTAGACGTATTTTATTTCCAGAAGTCCCTGTTGAATGAAGAAAAGTAAAATGGGAAGAAGAGAAAGCTTTCAACACTGACCCTCCCTTTTATTCCAATTTCTTCAGCTAGCAAGTCTTTGAATATGCTTTCAAGAAGGTGACAACCTTGTTAGATTAGCTTTTCCTTCTTGCCTCTCACAGTGTGAGTGACCTAAAGAATCCTTCCTGCAAGACTAACAAAATTACATCCATTAACGAGCTTGGCCTGAAAGGCATGGTATGATGGTGGCTTCGCCCTGTTGTCGGTTCATGATAATGACTACATCAGCTGGCTTTGACTCTTCTCCACTCTTCCTTAAAAGTGTAATATTGCAAATAACAGGGCATCACATTGCCATTAGAGAAGAGGATAACTCTCCTAGCAGAGAAGCCAAATGTCCAGTTACTAGTATGAAGCCAACAATAAATGAGGTCAAACAACTCCAAAAATTCATCTCCTTCCCCAAGAAGCTCTATTTACACCAACAAGTGAAGCCTATTCATAAGAATAGGATCATAAGGATGATCACTAGAGTTGGCAGGCCTGACAGGTGTCCAGTGGTAAAGAGCATTGTTTTAGCATCTGCAACCTCTATGTGGCTCCTTCACTGGGTTTCAGCCCCATCCTCACCTCTGCAGTCCAGTCTAGACCTTTGCAGGAAGGAAGTCTAACTTGGATCAGAGTCTGCATTAGTGTCACTAGCATTTTAACTAGATGAAAGCTGCGAGACAAAGAAATGAGGTACGAAGCTGGAATGCCTACCTCTTTCCTCCTCCATTTATCAAGACCCAAATGAGTTAGGCACTAACTCAAAGGCCCAGGAACGTGATGGAGCCAGCTTTTATCAGCTTGCAAGAGTTGACAATTAAATTTTCAGGAATTTTGCAAGCTAGTTGTTAATCACAGCTATTATTAAAAATTAAATTATGTATACTTATAATTAAAGTTATATTAAAAACAAAGGTAATAAATATTCAAAACTCATGACTTAATTATTTTACATTTTGTGTTTCTGCCAGTTGTTGTGTTGATAATTTTACTATTATCATGCTCTTGTGTTACTTACATCTGTTAATTCTGTATGGTTGAAGTGTTATATAACAGCACACTATTGCATATTTATTTCAATTCTACGTTCAGTGATCTCACGTTGGGAGTGTGAAATCAGCCAGGGTGGGAGTATTTACACCGCAGAGAGTAGCAACGCTACAAATCAGGGCTTGGTTTGCTGTTCTGTTGATTGGCTAGACCAGGGCTCAATGATCTATGACAATATACAAATCTAGTCATTATCTTACTTTTGTATTGCCCACAAGTTAAAGTGGATTTTACATTTTTAAAGGATTATAAAAGAGGGAGAAGGAAGAGGAGGAGAGAAGGAGAAGGAAGGGGAGGAAGAGGAGAAGGGGAGAAGAAGAAGATGCAAACATTCCCTTTTCTCCAAATGGACAAACAGCAAATATTTTAGGCTTTGGGGTCTATATGGTCTTTGTCACAACTACTCAACTCTGCCACTGTAGCTCAATGGGAGTCACTGGGTGTGGCTACGATTCAGTAAAATTTTACTCACAAATGTAGGTCCTGGGTCTGATTTGATTCACAGGCCAAACCCTGTTGGTTTGCCGACCCCTGATCTAAACTTAGGAAAGCATTCAGAGAGAATCAATGGCTATATGAATTGACAACAAAGGGTACTGTATATTTTATTATGGTTTATAAGTTTATACTATGCATCCTTTATATCAGCAAAATTTATAGTAAAAATAACTCACATGTACATTTTTATTGGCAAGCTGGGTTGCTCAATACTTACCAGTATACCACTGCTCAAAACCCACTTCCTTCACAAAGCCTGTAATCCACGCTGCTCTCTCCCTTCTCTACAAACCTTTGCTGAGCTCTCACCACGTGTCAGACACAAGGGATGAAAGAATTAGAAATATGAGATGAGGTCCATGTTCTTTAAGAGCTCCCAGTCCAGTGTGAGAGGCCAATAAGCAAGAGATAAATGGCACAGGACAGAGAAACAAGTGCAGAAAGACAACAACTCACGTGCTGTGGAGCAGAGAGAGAGAAGGAGCCAATGTTCGCTCTCGCAGGTGATTCCATAGAGAGAAGCCAGCCTAATCCGCTCAGCAATCCCATGAAGTATGTGCTATTGTCTCCATATAATACATGGGTAAACTGAGATGTAGAGATCTAGTTAATACGCACAACGTCATAAAGCTGATAAGGGCAGAACTAAGATTCAAAGTCATCCCTGGTTTGACACCAAAGTCCACGTTCTTTGACTCCACTCCCAATGAATCTTTTGTTTATAAAAATATAATCATCATGTTCACACCTTGATTCATTGTAAAACGTCTCTTCCACACTCTTTTCTTAACAGGCACCCTCCCTCTCTAGCATCTCTCCATATGAGTTTATTATTGCCTCAAAAGTCAAAAAGTAAACGTTAATTAAAAGTTTTAAAAGAACATGTGTCAATGTAGCCCTGAAGGGGTAACAGTAGTGAGTTGAACTGTGGCTGAATTAAAAGCACTGGCGTTAATTAACATGAACATGTGCAGGTGTTTTCTCTTTATGGCAATAGTGAGCTCTTGGAGAGCAAGAATCACCTTTTTTTTTTTTCTTTTTTTTTTTAGTGTCTAACGGAAGGCTGGTCATAGAGGAGAAGCTGTGTCAAGGCACTTGAGTGATGGGGAGCCTGAGGTAGGAAGTGCAGAGTCACAGACCAAGCACACTCGCATGAGTATCACCCAGGGGTCTTTCAGCAGGATAGTCTTTATCTCCAGTGGCACAGGGAAGCCCAAAAAGCTACACTACCTGAATCCCAATCTTAGCTCCAGCAAGAGCCTGTTTGATGCAAACTTGACACATTTATCAGTTCACAGAGATCTAAAGAAAATCGACATTTTCTTAAATGTATAGAGGAGATCTCACAAGCTCCCCTGAAAATTTCTTCTAGAGCAGACATTCTTAAATTTTGATGTGAATCGGAGTCACCTGGGGAGCTTGTTAAAAGCATCTTTTCCCGGTCCACTCCCAGATGGTCTGATTTAGTAGGTCTCTAACCAGAACTGCACACCCCTGGTTAAGAATCTTCTAGAGTTTCTCAATTCCTATGGTGAACAATTTTTTCCACCATGCCTAACAAATTGATATGCTACGGATCCTCACTCATTTAATCTGCAATTCTGAAATCCACAAGCTCTCAAATCTAAGCATCTTTACATAACTCATCTAGCAGCAAAACCTGCTGTGAACTAAACTCATTTGGAGGCAAAACCTGACCGGAACTCACTAGAAAGTTTTTAAAATCTTGGTTTATCCAACTTTATGTGGATATGCACACACTTTGCTGCAGAAACATTAATGTGATGATTACAAGGTACCACTCCAGATCCTCTGAGGGTGCCACAAAATATAAAATATATGCTCCATTTTACTTTCCCAGAATCATAAACATTTGATGTTTGAAATGTATTTGGTTCCAAGTGTTTCAGATACAGGACTGTGGACCTAAATATAACCCCTTGTGACGTTGGTTACTCCTGAAGTGTGGGGATTTAGGGGGATTAAGGAAGCAAAATTCACCAACATTTTTATCCTTTGAGCTGCCTCAGTTTTCCCAAGGTGCTTGATCTTCGGAAAGCAAGAGGCAGCAATACAACAAATGACAGTGAGTACAAGCTTCCAGGCTACCCGTCTTTGAAAGTCCTGTCATCTCCAGGACTGCACTTCTATACTCTACTACCCTAATTCAGGTAAGACCAGCTCTTCATCCTTTTCGATGCTCAGTATATTTATCTCATGAAAATAGTTAAGACATTATAAGTCCATGGGTGTTTTTAAAGTGTCCATTAATCTAAGCCCCTATTATCCAGTCCTTTTTCCTAGGGCAGACCCACTCAAGAATACCAAGAAAGGGGATGGATAGTAGAGTCAGGTTCCAGGGAGTGAGAGGTACTCAAGCCAACAGCATTCTCAGAAACAATAAAACAAGAAAGGCATGAGGGCAGACCAAGAGAAGATGCCTAGACAAGAGGCGTGAAGTAAATGCAAACTAATAGGCATGACCTTCAAAGTCCTCCCTTAACCTTGTCCGTGCTCCCTCTCCAGTTTTTTGTCTCTTCATAGCTTCACTCCATCACTCTGCTTTTTCTTACCCCTTTTGTATATGCTGTTCTTTCTCCCTGACATACTCTTCACACCTTGTTTCCCCTTCATCTTGAGTCTCCTACAAACTGTCCCTCACTCCCAGTCAAGTTATCCGCCTTCCACTGTCCGATCCTGTCTCTCCCAGAGCCCATATCCATGGAATATTAATTGTCTGGTAACTCATCTTCACATCCCACCAGCCTCTGGCCACCACGAGGCCAGGAACGACCCCTATCTTCCACTGCTGTGCTCCCAGTGCCTGGTACAGGGTGTGGAAGTGATTCGATGCTCAACTGTGCTAAATGAATGAGTGAGTGAACAGATGAATGAAAAGGAGGCAAGGGACAAGGCAAGAGGGCAGGGAGTGGTCCAGAACTGTTTCTTGGAACACAGCTGACACATGGGAGCCCTCACTTGCTGAGTGGGCTTTGAATGGTGAGTGGTGGGTTCACTAAAGATAAAGAGGAAAGGTTGAACAGAGACCCAGATTCTTTCTTTCTTCCTACCCCTCTTCCCTCTTTTCCTTTGGAATCCTCAACATAATTTTCATTATATACTTGTGTGTGTTTATTTTCTGCCTCTCCCCAGACAGTAAGTTCCATGGGAGTAGAGACTATATATCTGCTGTTCCCCACTTTATACTCAGCCCCTGGAGTATGCCTGGAGCAGTGATACATAGCAAATATGTATTGAATGAATGACTGATTGAGTGAGTGAATGGATCTAGGACATTTAATCTCTCAGGTTCCAGAGAATCTGCGTTTTGAGATCTCCTAGGTTCCCCCAAGGAGCTGGTGTCCCAAGCTTTCTCATGAGTAAGCGAGAAATTATGAACTGAGGATGGGATGAAATCCTATCAAACAGAATTTTATCTATCTGTCCCAGAGGAACCCATCTACTCATGCCAGATAACTTGTCCTTCTCAGAAATTACCAAACTTTTCCAAACTTTGAAATATTCACTCCTAAAATTCTACTGTATTCTAGTTGATGCTCTGAAAAAAAAATCCCCCTTTCTTCTCTGCCTCTCCCACTCCTACTGCTATTCCATCTTTCATCCCACAGAGTCCCAAGAGAGATTTCTCCAGAAGAGAAAAACAGATACTAGTGTTTTCATAAACTTTTCTGTAATCATGAAAAACTTTTTGGCAAAGGGTAGGAGAAAACGGGAAGTGGTCTTCTCTGAACCAAATCGAAAAGAAAATTAGACATCCTTTCACCTGGAAAATCAAAGAGCCCCAAGGAAATGTCTTTCTTCAGTAAGGATTTGTCTTGGGAAATAAGTAATTGATGGACAGAAGAGCAACATATAGCAACATGCTTACTATAGATCCTAATGGAAATGAGAAGTTGAAACAATTTCCCCTTGAAACAAACAATGCACATGATTCATATTCCATTCTCTCAAGTCTCTAGATTTTAAATTCTCATTACTTTCCCCAATTAAAAATAAATATGTGAACAACCAAAAGAAGATGTTTTTAAAGGGTTCAGCTTCAAAAGAATAATGAATTCCCCAGAGGCTAAGGCATACAATTCCAGAAACAAAGTGGGGTGAAAGGAGATCTTTCAACATAATTTTAGTAAAAATGGGCTCAAATATATCATACAGCCTTTATACTTGAGAAGGATGGGACCAAGACTTTCTTGAATACGCTGATTTTTTACTACTTCATAAGACTATTGCACGTATTTTGCCAAATTTTCTTCATGTACAAAATGAGGACTCTGAGATCCACATCACTGACTTTTTATAAGAACTAAATAAGGTCATGTAGTAAATATAAACAATAAAAGCCTTATTAAAATACAGGTTCTGGGCAGTCCTTACAGTTCATGCACTTGATTGAAATTGATGCCCTGGCAAAATTATAGGTGATACAGAGCATTGGCCTCCAGATTCATTAATTTAAAAAAAAACTAGAAATATCAACTGTTAAATCTATGCATGCCAAAAGTCATGATTTCCTCCCATTCCTACCAAAAATAAGCCATTTTGCTCATATTCATGGTTGGTTTAAACTGAAGATTAATCGGGACAAAAGGAGCCATCCCAACATGAGGAAATCTTGAGGCTAATTAAACAAAAACTTACTATGTGAATGAAGATGTTTCCAATGGCCAGACAGTCACAATCTCAAGAAGAAAAATACAGACAGTTCAGGGAAAAGAAAGATGCAGGAAGAATTAAGTAGAGAAGAAAAGGGAAAGGTAAATAAAATGAGATCTAGAAAGATTTCATGATTGTCCATTTTTTTTGTGAGCTTACAGAGAGAAAATGCTGGACCTCTGCAACACAGAATTATAATAACAACCTCATATTTTTGCTATAGTCGATTCTTTAAGGACTATAGAGACAAAAGAATTTGCACACAAAATATAATGCCAATTATTCAGAGTGATAAATTTCATAGATATATATGCACATTTTTTTCTTTTTCTTTTAGTCTTTTTTTTTTTTTAGGAAGATCAGCCCTGAGCTAACATCTGCCAATCCTCCTCTTTTTGCTGAGGAAGACTGGCCCTGAGCTGACATCCATGCCCATCTTCTTCCACTTTATATGTGGGAGGCCTACCACAGCATGGCGTGCCAAGTGGTGCCATGTCCTTACCCAGGATCCGAACTGGTGAACCTGGGCAGCCAAAGTGGAACATGCATACTTAACTGCTGCACCACCGGGCCGGCCCCTGTATGCACATTTTTTAATAAATATCATGTGGTCAAAATAACATGCTGGGAAAATTATAAACAATGATCAATTTTAAAGAAACATTTTAAAGACAGCCGTGCATCACTTGACAAAGGAGATATATTTGGAAAAATGCTTCCTTAGGCAATTTCCTCATTTTGTGAATATCATAGAGGGGACTTACACAAACCTAGATGGTATAGCTTACTACACACCTAGGCTGTATGGTACCAATCTTATGAGACCACCATCATATATGTGCTCCGTTGCTGACTGAAACATTGTTCTGCAGGCACATGACCTCAAAACATTCTAAATACATGAGTAGACTTAATTCTAGTTGAGTATCCCCATCACATTCAGCTGCCTAGCCAGCCAATCAAAGGCATGTTTGGCAGTGGAGGACTTGTACTGAAGTCCTAGCGACTCTCTTTATTATCTCTGCTGCTTTTGTCAAGATGCCCAACTTCTCTGGTCCTGAATTTCTACACTCATAGAATGGGGATAATGATAACACTTACCTGACAGCATTGTTGTGAATAGCAAATGAAGCAATGCAGTTCCAAAATACCAGGGGGTGACAAATATTGTACAGTCTGCAGCAAAATGGGAGAACGATGTATGGATTTTTGATAAAGCTATTTATTCAATAACATGCCTATCCTGTATTTGGATATTATACCTTCCCTACTTTTTTGGTGTCAAAATCATCTTTTTGCTATTAAACTAAATTAAAGAGCTGGCAAAGGTCCAGCTTTTTCTCTCTGTACCATTTTAGTAAATGGCTATTATTTGGGTTTTGTTCTGTTTTGTCGTTTTCCTCAGTTGGCAAAATAAACAGTTGGCAAGTCAATGTTACTTCTGCAAATTGTTACTGATCTTTGTCAAAAGTCAGAGTACCACTAAAATAATACGTGGATGGCAGAGGTCCCTGCATGGGCCTGAGCTACGGTCACTAAAAGAATCACTCATGTTTAAAGACAAGTAGGAACCACCAGAAGGTAGCATATCTACTTGAAGAACTAAGGAAATTCAGAGGAAAAAGCTTATTGAAAAATAAGAAATAATCCATCAGGTACATCAGTTAATGATCAGTGGACGGAGTCGGAGGATGATTCCAAGGTTGGCATTTATCTGTCCCTTGAATTTATCTTTTCCTCAGTAAAGTGTGTGATGGTTAAATTTATGGGTCAACCTACTGGGCTAAGGGATGCCCAGATAGCTGGTAAGACATTATTTCTGGGTGTGTCTGCGAGGGTGTCAAGAGATTAGCATTTGAATCTGTAAACTAAGTAAAGAAGATCACCCTCCCAACGTGGGTAGGCAACATTCAATCTGTTGAGAGTCCAAACAGAAGAGAAAGGGGGATGAAGGGCCAATTTCACTCTCTTTGCTTGAACTGGGACATCCGCCTTCTCCTGCCCTCAGTAACAGTGCTCCCAATTCTCGGGCGTCTCCACTCAGACTGGGGCTTACACCACCAGCTCCCCTGGTTCCAGGACTTTGGGTTTGGACTGGAGCTACACCACTGACTTTCCTGGGCCTCCAGCTGGCAGATGGCAGACTGTGGCACTTGTTAGTCCATAATCTCATGAGCCAATCTCTCGTAATAAATCTCTTTCTATATATCTATATATCTATATCTGTATCTGTATCTGTGCATATCCTATCAGTTCTGTTTCTCTACAGAACCTGACTAACATAACGCTGCACGACTTTGAAGGAGTTATAGTAAAACTAGAAGCACTGCTCTCACTAAACTTTGTAAGCCACTGGGGTAGAGACAAAGCAGGACTGCTCTGGGGCTTGAGGAACGAAGTTTGACACAAAACAAGGAGACAGTTTCTCCCCACGTGGATGGTCTTACCAAAGAGGCACCAGACAGCACCATCACTATGCTTAGGCAGCGTAATGGTGAGCAGACACACCAATGACTTTGGGAGCACAGTGAGACGGGGCCCTCAATACAAGCTCCTTTGATGGCAGTCACCAGGAGCCACGGCAACAGGAAGCCACCTTCACAATGCTTCTTTTCAGGTGGCAGACCTCACCAAAATGAACCAAACCTGAAGAGGAGGAAAATGGCTGACACCAACAGCAGCTATGAGGATGTATTTGTGAGGACCTCTGAAAGAGCCACCAGGAAATCCCAGAAATGCAAGGGGACCAGGAGACAGTGGCAGCAAGGAGGGAGGGAATACAGAAGAGAGCGGCAAGGTCAGTACCTGAAAAGTACTATTTGTTACTGTTAGGTGCACCAGGGGAAGCCATGCTTACTCCAACATTCCCAGCTAGGTGACATTGGCCGAGTCCCTGAACATTTCAGAGCCCCAATTTCCTCACCTGGAAAATGGAGAAACAACAGATACTAATAACTAGTTACAAAATAATTTTAAGAAGTAAACAGGGTGACATATTTGGAAGTGTTTCTTAAATGCTAAAGTGCTATGTAAATAATAGTGTTAATATTTAACAGTGGACTGCTATGTAACGTTCAGTGCTGGGATCCCCTCAGGATTTAACCTGTAGTACATCCACTCTGGAGAATCATGGCCGAAAGCTTGTCTTCAAGGAGAAAGAATGAGGAAGGAATGATCTAACTTGAATATAAAGTGAGAGGGAGAAGAAAACTCACCCAGTTACACCCAGAGGACCAATAACCCATCGATGTAGGGCGGAATCGTGAAGGAAAGGAAGAAATATGCTATGTATATCGTGGTTATATAGATATCATTTATTCCCTATAAAATTCTATAAGGAGAGATTATCACGCTGGTTTTACAGATAAGGCAAATGAGACGCAGAAAGGTTAAATGGCTTATGCAAGACCACACAGGAAGTAGAAGAGAAGGCTGACGTTTTTAACCCAGATATTTCTGGATCTAAAATCAGGTAGCATTTTCTTTTCTTTCTTTTTCTTCTTTTTACTATACAAAGAATCCACAATCACAGCACTCATGACCCAAATAAGATGACAAACAAGTCACTAAGCACATTGTACCAAGCCCCACACCTTCTAAATTTTGCAAGCCCAAACCAAATCTTTCTGCATACCCAGTAGCCAGCTTTGCCTCCCCATAAATGTCCTTCCAGATATGCTCGTACTTGAACGGTTTCTAAAAATGTTCTTTGGGTGGTAAACCATTTTATTTGTTTACATATATCCTAAAAGCACTAAAGCAAGTTTACTCAGATGAAAACTAAAATCTCTTCCCTATATGTAAACACAACCCATGTAGCCTACAGGGGGAGAAACTTAAATTCAAAGCACATGAGCCAAGTGGGAAGGAAGCAGGCAGCGAGTGAGGACGGGAACCCTATGCAAGGAAAACCACAGACTTGCGGCTTTCTGCTCTAGAATGCCATCACGCCAGTGGGATGACGTGGGGCTGCGTTCCTAGCAGAAGTCAGGATACCATTATTCAGCTCCCTGTGAAATGAGGGAGGCAGGGAAGCACATGTGGTAGTAATAGGAAAGATGCAATTCCCCTTGGCTGCTTGTCAAGCTTCACTATTTGGATAATTTGGGGACTTTTTTTTTAACTTTGAGAAGTTCTCCCGGGACTGGACTGATTATAAGATGAGGATATGTCTTGATCTCTGCCAACAGAGAAAACTTGGCTGAATTAGATGTTTTATATTTTAGGTTGTGTGCACTTTTGTTAGGGACAGATCCATTTCCTCCCAATCAACCCTCTCTTTTCAGAAAACAAACTCAGATGCTGCCTTGAAAGAGTTTGTCTTTCCTCCAGAGGATGAAGGACCCTCAATGTTCTTCCCAAATAAAACCCCCAGTGCTCATTGTCAAGATGCTCAGTGGAACGTTGAAGGCAATCTCATTTCTGCCCTGAATTGATGGCGTAACTTTCTTCCAATGAGTTAAAATCCTAAACAGTTCATTTATTGCTTACAGTTCATTAAATTGTTCTGAATGCTGTGGTCCCTGGGTTCACACTCAAGGACAAATAGTAACCAAAATGAAGAACCTACAACAACTTGTTTTTACCAAAGCCAAAAAGGCTTTAGAGAAGAAGCAAACCTAAAACATGACTTTAGTAGAACCAAGCCCACACAAAACAAGCTTTGGGAGCCTGGAGAAAAGAGGACGGAAGACGATAAGTGGCTCAGATGTATGAGTGACGGTGCTGTCTCAGGCAGGTTACCAGGTCACCAATTCTCTGAACCACATCTGTAAAAGAGGAAGAAAGATACCTCTATCCTAGGGTTGATGCATAAATGAAAGGACCATTGTGCAGGTTTCTGGCTCAGTTCCAGGCACAAAGTGATGCTCAATTGTTGCTGGTCTCATTCCTTCCATTTTTGTTTGTCTCACAGGGTTAATGTGAAGATTAATGAGATCATTGGGGATGGACTGGAGTGCTGTTTACACATAGGATGTTATAAGAAGGAAAAAAGAAATTACAAGAAAAAAAAGACGTTAACAAACAAGAGCCCAGCCCAGCGAGCCCTCCATGGTCCAATACCCAGATCTTTGTGACAGATTCGAATTGCTGGCAGTCTCCTCAAGGAGAGAAAGAAGCCAAGCCCTATACAGCCTTATCAGAGCACGCAAGGGAAACCAATGGAAAGAATGCCAAAATCAGAGGCTGTGCCATTCACTCACTTAACAAATAAATATTGAATACCTACCACGTGCCAGACACTGTTCTAGATGCTGTGAATAAAGCAATGAACAAATGATAAGGTCTCTGCTCAAGTTGAGCTTATATTTTAGTGGGGAAAGACAGACAAAATATTTAAATGAGTACAATAAATACCATGATAGATGACAAAGAAAAACAAGTAGAGAAAGGATTGGAAAAGTTGAGTTTTATGATTTTTAAATAGGGTATTCAGGGAAGCTGCTACAGAAGATATAAAGAGCTGAAAGGAACTGAGTCAAAAGGATATTGGTGAGAGGTCCAGAAAGAGCCTGCAAAGACTCGAAGGCAAGAGAATGGCTGTTTAGTCCAAGGAATAGCAAGGCGCCCAGTGTGGCTGGGGTAGAGGGATCAAAGAGGAAGAGGAAGTAAGTCAGACAGGGCACCATAACATGGATGATATTGTGTCTGGCTTTCACTTGGCAAGGAGTAGGAAATCATTGGAGGGTTTTGAGCAGAGTGAGATTGTCTGATTTACACTTTAATAAGATCACTCTGGTTTCTGTGTTTAGCAGGAAGACAAGGGCAGAAGCAAAAGGATGAGTTGGGAATCCATTGCCACTTTCCACTGATAGGAAAGCTGGAGCATTGAGGAATGATTTATTTGCCTAACATTACAATACAATGCCTCTATTACTATAGAGGAATTAGTGAAGAAGACCTACCTATGGTATAATTCCCTAAATTGATTTCATCACCTGAAAATCCACCATCGCTCAAAAACTGATGGGGAGAGAGGGAGCTCTGTACAAAAGCCCATCATTTAATTGCTAGGTTACTGTTTCCTCTGAGATATCATACATTTGTTATCTGCGAGTAGGTAATCTATTTAACCTACCAGATCTTTTGAAAGAGATACACCTCTGTAAGAGTGAAAATTTACCCTCAAGTTTTTCCTGTCAAGCACTGTATAAAGTTTTCCATACATCAAAATACTGCAACTTTTTAGTTACAACAAACCGCTTCCAACGATAGGGTGATCTGATCTGTTTTCCAGTTGGCTAAGTTCTCAAATATAAGAACAGAGAGTGGAGGAGCCAAATTCATCTGTGGTAGAAATAAAGCTTGGGCAGCCTGAATAGTCGAACTCATTCTACAGGGCAGAGTAAAAGGAATCCTAGCTTAGAGAAAGTAAGTCTCAGAGATAGAATGACTTCTTTGAGTTTCAAAGACCTCAGGAACCATCAAAATGCAGATACATTAAGGAACTAATGCAACAGAAAGAACTTGGAAGCAGAGGACAGTCACTGTTGGGAAATTATTCAGGCCAGAAGTGCCCAGAAAAGAGAAAGATTCAATAATTCTCTAGAGGTATGAGAAACCAAAGGGAGCTTCACCACTCAGGAGCCTGGGGGCTGTTTTGAGGGCAGTCCAATCTGAACCCGATGGTAGGGCTGGAGGAGCTAGGAGGGAAAAAAAGCCTCTTGTTTCCTCCAAGACTGGAGCCTGCAGGGAGAGCTCTCTTTTGTGGCTGAGGTTTTACCGTGCTGGAAGAGGACTGTGAAGGTAAATAGAGCTGACAGTTAAATTCTGATATTTTTATCAAGTGGAATTGTACACCTCAACTCCCTGTTTATACCCAGAATTCCTTTATCTGGTCACAAAACCATTTTTAAACTACCAATGACTGACAAAGCAGGTACAATGGTTTTCCTTGTATGGAAGAAAGATACCAATAACAACTGATGCATAAGTTTCAGTGACCTGAGGGTAGGCATTGATAGCCAAATGATAAAATCTTTGATGGAGATGAAGAGGTAAGGTGATGGTGGAAAGTCACCAACAATGGAAAGAGATAAGTAAAACATAGAAAAATAAGAAGAGTGGATACTTTAGAGATTAGAGTTTGGCCCTATGGGTGGGAAACTTAGCTCTGTTGCTCATTAGTTCTGTGACCTTAGATTAATCACTAAACTTCTCTGAATCAATTTCTTCAACTGCAGAATAGTAATAATCGCTTAAAGAAGAACAGTAATTATGGTGCATATAGCACATAGATGGTGCTCAGTAAATCTTTGGTTCCTTCTTTCACCTTAGTACACGTATATATAGAGATTTGATCATCACATAGTCAAAGATTAAAGTTACAAAAGTTCAAATGACTATGTAATTTGGTTAATCACCTTAGCTGATTTTATTAGCAATAACTTCATCTTGGGTCCCCTATTAACTCACCTTTAAATGAACCACAAAATTCCTCACAGTTCACTCATTAATTTAATAAACATTTACTGAATTTACACTACAGGCCATGGATCACAGGAAAGGCTGTGGGAGATGGAAAGAACAGCGTTGTTTCTGCCTTCTTCTTTCTATAAGCCCCCAGCCCACAGGTGCATAGACAAATAATCGCTGTGCTGTGATAATCATCGTGATGGAAGAACGTACTTCAGAAGAAAGAACAAGCAATTCTACCTAGGGAAAAATACTAGCCAACATTTATTGAGACTCACTATGCACCAAAAAATATTTTAAATACTTTATATGTGCCAACTCATTAAGCATCACAACACTATGAAATAGTTACTATAATTATTTCTATTTTACGTATCAGGAAACTGAGGCACAGGAGGTCAAGTCCCTTGTCCAAGGCCACAGCTAACAAGAGACAAAGCCAGGATTTGAATCCAAGCATTCTGGCCCCAGAGCTCACACTTCAAATACTACAGTGTACTCAGGACATTGAGAGACGCTTTATAGAGAAGGTGGCATTGGAACCAAGACTTGTAGCATAAGCAGTTTGCAAGCCAGAGAGGGGGATCATGAGAGTCAGTGTAGAGGGAACAGCATGAGCCAGGTCATGGAAGCTCAGTGTTTGAAGATAATTGAGTGGTGTGTATAGCCAAATTGGAGGTTAGACCAAAAACTGACCAGGAGCCAAGGCTGATAAAGTTGCCTGTTAAACTAGCCTCCCTAATATGTATTCCCTCCTAGCTATTCTATTAAAGTTGGTTTCCTTTAAATGGACCTTCCTGTGTTTCCAAAGCCAATGATCTGCCTTCCTCTTTAGTCCTCTGTAATTCCACAGCTAGCTTTGTTGGTTTGTCAGAACAAATATCCCGTAAGAGATAATCGTGAAACTACCCACCTTGAATAAACATGCTGCTTCAAAACACCAACTCTTTGATGTTACTTGGATAACCACCCAACACCAGGAACTTAAAAATGATCCCAGATATTTGGCCATATATTTAAGAAGGCCACATTTTTGCCATATCAGAAGAGGCTACACTATACTTTATTCACTATTATTATCCCAGTGGAAAACCATTCTCAATTCTCCCTGTGCCTTATGAGAGGTGGAAGCAAGAAGCAAATAAGAGAAATGCTTGGCTTAATGAATTCTGGAAACTATTGATTCTAGGAGATGTCTAGAGAGGAAACTCCAAGGATGTCAGCATTAGCTCCTTCCCAATGTGTGTGCATCAGGCAATTTTTGCCTTTGGTAAATCTCTTCCAACAAAGGTGGTAGGAATGCAGGAAAAAAAAAAAAACATGATGTGAGGCAAAGTGTTCAGGACTGTTGGCTAAATCACATGCCTGGATAGCACCCAAGATGGCCCAACATCACTCTTTGCTCATGTGATATCAAGATGAGAACATCTATTCTGGGAAACAACCATGAAAAATGTAGACCTCTTACTAAAAAGACTTGCTTTCAAAGGAAGATGGAGATTGAGGGAGCAACTCAAGAGATAACTGACATTGAGAGAAGGGCTTTTGTTTCACAGTAGACAAAACTTGAATTTGTTATATAAGCTAAGGAGGATGCCAAGGGAGGAAAACTTGAAGACACGTAACAGAATGAGGATAAGAGATGGAGCAACCCCATGGAGAAGACAGGAAGAGTGGCTTGAAATTGGTGACTGGAGGTGTTACATAGGAATGGAGTAGGGGGCCACTTCCCCTGATATGGGGAAAAAGAGGAAAAGATGCATGGTAATTCAGAGGGTTAAAGAAAGAGAGCTGAGGATTGGGCTGCCTGGTGGCCTCATCTGCTCAGTAAAATGAAGTAAAAGTCCTCTGGCTTGAATCAGAAACCTGAGACTCATCCTTGTTTCTAGCCATTCCCTCACTCCCCACATCCACCCATCACCTAGTCCTGTTGATGGACCTCCAAAGCATATCTACAACAGAGCCTCATCTCTCCATTTCCAGTGCTACCACTGCAGTCCAAGCCATGATTGTCTCTAGCCTGGACCCCTGCAAGAACTTTCCAGCTCTTCTCCCTACTTCTTCTATTAACCCCCAATCTGTTCTCCACACATCTTCAAGAGAGGGATTCCCAAAGTGAAAACTAACTCAAGCTCCCCCATGGCTCTTTAAACACAATAAAAATCCCTTACTCTGCCCAAACTGCCTTAGATCATCTGGCCCAGCTCCTCTCCAGCTGGATCATATGCCATTCTCTCCCCCTATCTGTGGTCCAGTCATGTTAACCTTCTTTCTATTTTTTAAATACACCATGCCCTTATTACTCAGGCCTTTCTCCTTGCTACTCTCAGTCACTGAAATGCTCTTTCCTGGCTCTTTCATTTATTTATATCTGTGTGGAGGGCTCTTTCTCTTTCCTGAAGCCTCAGGCTAAATGCCTTCTTCACAAAAGGCCCACAATGGTGAGCTTGTCTAAGAAAATACCATAACCACTGCCCTAAAGCAAGGACTTAGCAGTCAAGATGGTAGACTAAGGGGACTGCCTGATTTCAAATCCCAGCTCCATCACTTGTGTGACCTCAGACAAGTGATATAATTGTTCTCCACTATAAAATGGGAATAACACGAAGTAGTTATTCAGAGGCTGGTTGTGATAATTAAGTGAATCAATAAGCATAAGAAACTTATAATAGTGCCTGGTCTTTAAAAATGCTCAGTACGAATTTACTATCATCATAGCACCCTATTCACTTCCCTCTAACACTTCAGTTTGTACTTTTGTGTTTCATGTTAATTGTCTGGTTCACCTACTATTTCATAAGCTCCAGGAAGGCAGAGAACTGGTCCACATCCTTAGTACCTATAAGAATGCCAGCTGCTCAGTCAGTGTTCAATGAATGGAAGAATGAATGAATGAGTTAATATCATGCCCAATTCACTGTGTAGAGTCTGAGAGAGCCCAAGCTGTTGTTGAGAAGAAAGCTGAATTCGTTAACCCTAGTGACCCAGCTAGGTAAGAATGCCTAAGAGGCCAAGAAGGATCTGAGAGACAGAGAACAGAGTGGTTCCCAAGATTGAAGCCATCATAACCATCAGCAGGAGGCTCACTTATGGTGAGAGTATATTAGGGGAAAGGATAGAAAGTTGTGGTAGTAAAGGTAGCATCTGAGTTTTGGGTGAAAGTGAGATGAAACTGCAGTTATTTCTACCCTAGTGACCATAGTTAGAGGACAGATGTGGGTGATCAGAGTTGAGAAGCTCAAGAAAAGGAGAAGACTAATGTATTAGAAGTTATTGGTGTGAAATGGAATTCCTCATGCATCAGGTCGGGGGAAGTCAGGAAGTAAAATGCCAAGCCAGGTGCTAAAGTTCACTGAGAAGACTAGAAGATTCCAAAGATCAGTTAACAGTGCCAATGAGGATGGAAAAGAAATGGACCAAGTGGTAACCTGAGTTTCTCAAAAAAGAAGATTGAAGAACATTGGGAGAAAAATCATCCAAAGCAGCAATGAAGAGTGAAAAAATTGCCAGCACTCCTTCTGGGTACCATGAGTTAAAAGAAATGGGAGCATCTTGAAATAGAGATGAGGCATGAGAAGTCCAGAGGAATATATTAGTGAAGAAGGCAGGCACAGTGTGGAGACAGTTTGGGTCTTGGACAGAGCTGACCAATGTCAAGGTTGAAGGGATGCTGTGATGATATGATAGTCAGACTCCCTGAGTTTTGTCCTCTGCTCTAAAAGGGATGAGGAACCACAGGCTGATTTATAACATAATCCACATACTATTTTTGGTAGAATGTGATGCATCTACCCTAAGGCAGAGAACCACCTTGAGCCGGCTTAGTGCCTCTCTCTCAATCTCAATCTGTCTCCCTATTTTCCTCTGGCCCAGAGGTGATACAAATGTCCTGCTACTAACTGATTGAAGCATCTTTTAGGCCTCTCTAGCAGATAATCAGGAGTGAAAGGGCAGAAATCAAGTCCACATTTAGGAAGGAGAAAGCACCAGAGACTACTGACAGTATCATAACTCCCCAGGGGAAATCTCAAGCAGGAATTTGTCTAAGCAGATGCAGGAATTTGCCATTTTTCTCATCCTTCCTCACGTGTCCTGTTCAACAGCCTCTTCAGATCAGAGCCAAGACTGTAGCCTGCATCGGCCAGATCATGGGGAACACTTGGGAGAAACGCTGGTGCTCAGCCCTCCCTCATTTTGAGCACTAGGTCAGGTGAATTACTTCAAATACATGCAAGGCCCTTCTGTTTCTATGGTAACTGCTCTAAGAACCGTAACAATGTCAATCATAGAAAACGGTGAAATCATAACTTGAACCCATCTTGCTGACAAAGATATCTCGAGAAGTAGCCACTGCTCAGCATCAGACTTCTGCCTCTCATTTGAAGGAGAATGCTTTGTTTATGTCCAATCAGTTATGGGAATAAGGGGAAATGGTGGTTAGTCATTTTCCTTCTGCTTCGCTGGGTCTACCTCTGTCTGTGTTTTGCTGATATGCTTGTAACTCATTTTCCCTGCTTGAAATTACAGATGGAACAATTCGTTTTTCCATCTCTCTTTCATGCATAGGTGTAAGCACTTGAAGACAAAATATTGATTCTTCTTTCCATGCACTTAAAAAAAGAATGGTTTGTACATTTTCATTACATTGTGCCAGTTGTTTTAATTTCTGAGTGCCTGCTTTGATGAAGCAACCTCATAATATCTGGAGATGAAGTTCTAATCCTTGGGTCCTGAAATAAGATCCAATGTCTTTTGCCTGCCCTGAGAAATGGGGCAAACATCTCAGTTGACAGATTCTTACAAGAATAGAGATGTTAAAGAGTAATTCTCAGGTCTTCCTTTGCTGTTCACACAAAATCTACACTCTGGATCCTAAACTCATCTCCCGAAGAGGCCAAGTAGTAAAATCGCATATTCATAACATCTAGAACCTACGTGATAATTCCAGCCAAAAAGGTATTTTGGTACATTAATGTTCGAAATATATTGGCTGTTTTATTCTCTTGGTTTTATTTTTGATGTAAATTTTAGGACACTCTTGCCCTGTGTAATATTTTTGTCTTTCCTTTATACCCTAAAGATTTTCAAAGCAAGAACATTTCTGTGAGTTTATTAGAGCCTTCAGTTTGGATACCGAATTGTTACAAAACCAATATTTTTTACATTTTTCTTCTTAATAACATTCTTTGACCCAGAGAGAACTAAAAAATAAGCTATTTGATGTCTAAAATTGCAGAGATAAACTGACATTGTGTTCTGAAGGTGTCTTTTCATGAGAAAAATGGAATTTTTAAAAAATGTAATCAAGTTATAGAGAGCCTCTCACCCTCAGGTCATCAGTTCAGATTTGTCTGAGGTTGAAAGTTGCACAAAGTTGTGGTGGTTGCTGGGCTGTCCGTGCCCTCTGAGAAATGAGTTGGAGGTCCCAGAGGAGGTCACCGCTTTGTAGTTACCACCGCATAATTGATACCCACGGGATCTTCAAAGAATAACAATTCCAACAGAAGCCTGTAGATTTGGCCTAAGATTCCTAAGTTGGTCCTACACACCCTTGTGTTCACAATGAATGTCCTCAAATGTAAGTTCCATGGGAAATAGAAATCCTTTTTTTAATAACTCCAGACAGCCTTTGCTCAGTGTCTTGCTTAATTAATACAGCGAAGTGGTGACAACCCAATGAAGATGAAGTTGAACAAAAGGCAGGAGAGATATAAATGAAAAGAGGTAGTAAGGAAAGGAAAAAGGAGAAACAAAAAAAAAGAAGAGAAAGGAAGGTGGGGAAAAAGGAGGAAGAAAAGAAGGAGAAGGAGATGTGAAATTCTCTCATGGGAATGAGTAGAAACCTCTCAATTCCAGTAGGGTTTTGTTTCTTTCATACTCATTATTCTCATAAGAGGAATCTTTTTTGTATAGGAATTTCACTTTTAAAAATGCTAAATTTGGCCAAAAATCCAGCCTTAATAATCACCCTTCAAAGAGAGGAAGTCACTGGGGAAATTATCTTGCATTCCAATGCCACAGGGAAAGCATCCCTTTATCCCAGATTAGAAGCTCCAGGCATGAGAAGTCATAAGAACCCAAAGTCTGACTGTGTGCATTAGCCTAGGAAAGAAGCCTCACGTGGATGTGGGGAGAGGGAGAAGATCAGATGTGTGGTTCCTGTTACCAAATTGGACCACTGTGGACCACACTCCATCAAGGAAGCAGCAATTTAAAGAGTGGTTCTTGATTTGTTGATTTGTCTGAAATCCTCACTCTTTGGTAACTTGATATGAATGAATTACTTTGGGGAAATTTCTTGCATTATCTACCCCAAGAGCTTAAAGATGACAAATTGATATATTTTAGGCTATGGATAATATAAATTAATTACAGAGAAATGAGAGCCAGACAAAAATGCATATAAAAATAATAAACAATGTTCTGAAGGTGACAGGAGCATGAAGTAACGTATGACTGCATGGGATTTGGCTTTTGTAATGTCAATCATTCTTTCAGGAGGGAACCGCTCTTTCTCTGTCCTTATCATTGTGGGGGATTTCCACTTCCCTCCCTATGGGACAGGCCTGGGAGGTGGATCTAGAATAAACTCTTTTAGTTTCTCTCTTAACCACTGTCTCACTGTAGAACTAAGTTGGTTGGTAAGAGTCTGTCATCCAAAGGGCCATGGTTTTACCAGAGGGCGGGGTCAATGCATTCAAATGGCCACCATCGTCTGAGATGTTTCTCCTCTCTTGCTTCTTCTTGAACTTGCCTGTTTTTATAAAGTCTGTGTTCTATTTGCATTTTCAGACTCCAGAGAGGATAAAAGTTCCAGGGTATGGACTCTATAGAGCATAGGGGAAGCTAACCACTTCCCAGCTTCTCCACCTACTTGCAATAAGGTAAGTAAATTAAGTTGCTTCTACTGGACATATGCAACTGCTCTCCATTCTAGCTAGAAAATAGGACACCTTACCCCACTCTCCAATCTAGTTATTGTTAGAGAATCTTGCATTTGAGAAGTATGGAGGGAGATTTACTTGACATTTCCTTGACACCACTAATAAAACTGACACATGGATTGCCTTTTTATTTCTCATTTCTTTTCCCTAGAGGAGAGAAATAGTAAGTAAATGGCACATCTATGCTTCAACAATAAAATAATAAAAGTTGCCACATCTCAGTACTATTACATATCAGTCTCTGAACTATATGCTATACACACATGCTTCTAATTCTAACAACTCTGTAAGGTAGGTGTTACTATCCCTTTGTTACCTGTGAGACCAAGAGAAGTTAAGTAACATGCCTAAGGCCATATGGCTATGAAGAATCTGAACCAGGATTTAAAATTCAAGTTTCTGCCTCTAAAATCCTTCACTTCAATAAAAAATAAATGTCTCTCAAGTATTCCTAACCATTTCTCTCAAAAACTTACTATAGGACTTCTGATCAAACTGAAGATTCAGTAGAAGTGCCTTGCCATTTCTTCCTCCCAAAACAACATCACAATGATATAAAGGTATGAAAAGACATAACAACCAATGACAAGGGAATGGGAAAAGGGGGACAGCAACAAAATTTTGGAAACTAGAAAAGGGATGAACAGGTAATAACTGATTTATCAGACCCATGAAGGTTGAATCCTAAACTGATTACGAGGGTGTCCCAGAAACAAGCTTATGCATGTGGAGGAAGTCAAGGAGGCTCCAGAATTTATGGCTCAACGTGCTGTTGAAAGTTGGGGCGCAGATGGGACTGGAACAGGAGATTTAGTTGTAAGTGTGGGTTAGAATCTGCATCTAGGTGATCTCTCCTCCCATCCCAGCAGAAGACTAGATGTATACTCTATGAAGAGGCTGAACCAGTGACTCTGGTCTTGGGGTCATTGAGCAGATCTGAAAGGTGGGATTTCATACTGAAATCTGGAGGATTAGGTGGAGGTTTACTTACTGAATACTAAGAACATCAGTCTCCTTACCCAACCCAGTGACAAGAATGCTGGAAGCCAAGCAAATGTTCTCCAGGAGGGAGACTGGAAGATTCATGTCTGGGGAAAGTGATCAGCCCAATAGAAAAAAGCTAAAGATACTCATGGTTGCTTTAGTCCTTGTGTCACTGAGCAACGGGCTCATTCTGCTTGCGGCAAGACTAGCCAAAAAGTCAGGAGGCAAGTCGGTGGAATAGAAAGGGTTTATTCATTTTTGCCAGCAAAGAGGGAAGATGGTGGACTAGTGTCCTTGAAGCCCATTTGTCCTTACAGAACAAAGACTACAGGTCAATATAGGGGCTGGTCTCTGGGTGGAGTGGACATCTGGTCTTAGTTTCTGATCCTCCTTTGTGATTGATGTTAGACTGTACATGCATCAGAGACCAGAGTAATGCGTTATACCCTGATTTAGTTTAAAGATAATAAGAATATGTAAAGTAAGGGTGACTGTTTAAGTGAGTGGCACCAACACTTGCACAGCCCTGCCAGATCACTCTGTAGTGAAACTCACCAGTTAACAAGTTCTGTGCTTGCTCACAGAATGTTCATTTCCTTAAGTTTTCAGTGTCTTCCTCTTTGAGCAAACAGCCCTCACAGCACCAGATACTTGAGAGAAAGCTTCTGATGTGAAAGAGACCCAAACGACAAAAAGTAAAAGGGTCTCAGAGGAAAGAAAAATAATACAAGGAACAGAAAAAAAATCTCCAAAAAACTTCACAGAAATAAGAAAGAACATTGTAAGGATAAAGCAAGAGTATGCATTTATTTAAAAAAAATCAATCTGCATAAAGCAAGAGCTTTTGAAATTAAAAATGTCAGCAAAAATGAAATCAATAGAAGGGTTGGAAGACAAAGCTAAGAAAATCTCTCAAAGTATAAAATAAAGAGATTGGGGGAGGGAGAGAGAAGAAAATTAGAGCCACAATTTAGGAGTTCTAGAAAGGAAAATACAGGAACCAGAGGAGAGAAAATTCAGGGTCATTCTTCTCTTTTGTTGAAGAATAGCACAGGATTGCAGCTGAATAGCTCCATTGTCCTGTCCTGTAGAATCTAAAAAGTCTGACAGTCTTTCTCCATTTCATCCCATCTCCATCCCCTTCCATTAAAACCAGCAGTGTTTCTGCTGGTATAATCCCATCTCTCTTCCTGGCTTCTGCTGAAGTAGCTGATTAAATTCATGGTTCGCATCCATACTAATCTCTTTATCAAATGGTTGTTCAACCACACCCTTCAAAACAAGCTTTCTCATTTTTTGTAGTATGGATAGGCTGAGAATTTTCTAAATCTTCAAGTTCTGGTTTCTTTCACTTAACAATTCCTTCTTCGATTCATCTTTCTCCTCTCGCATTTTGTTATAGTAGTCAGGAGGACCCAGGAAGCATCTTCAACATTTTGCTTAGAAATCTCCTGAGCTAAATATCTAATTTAATTGATCATAAGTTCTACCTTCCACAAAACACTAGAACACAGATTTTTGCCACTTTATAATAAGGATTGCCTTTCCTCCAATTTCTAATACCTGTTCCTCATTTCCATCTGAGACCACACCAGAAGGACTGTTAACATCTGTATTTCTACCAACATTCTGTTTGTGATTATTTATGCATTCTCTGAGAAGATGGAGGCTTTCTCTCCAACCACCCTCTTTTCCAAGTTCTTACCAGAATCACCTCAAATAGCCATATGTCTACCGACAGTCCTTTCATGGCAATCTTGACTTTTTCTAGCACGCACCTCAAAACAATTCCAGCCTCTACCTGTCACCGAGTTCCAAAGATCCTTCTACATTTTTAGATATTTGTTATAGCAGCACCCCACTTCTTGATTATCAAAATCCGTCTTAGTCTGCTCGGGCTAACATCACAAAATACTACGGACTGGATGGCTTAAACAACAGAAATGTATTTTCCCACAGTTCTTGAGGCTAGAAGTCCCAGATTAGCAGGGTCAGTTTCTGGTGAGATCTCTCTTCCTGGCTTGCAGATGGCTCCCTACTCGCTGTGTCCTCACATGGGGCAGGAAGGGGGTGGGGATGGGGAGGAGGGAGGGGGAGGGAGAGGGAGGGAGATGGAAACAGAGGGAGACAGAGGGAGGGAGAGAAAGAGCTTCCTCTTCTCATAAGGCCACTGGTCCTATTGGATTATGGCCCCACCTTTATGAGCTCATTTAACCTTAATTACCTCCAAATACAGTCACATTGGCGATCAGGGCTACACCATTCATTTTGGTGGATGCAATTTAGTCCATAACAGAGGACAAAAGACTCCAAGAGGAATGTCACTAAAAAAGGAAATATAAAACTGATAGATTATCTGAGGAATCTGAATATAAGGGGAAGAGGTATATTCACTTGCAAAGAGTTTAGGGACGAGGTAGTGATATATGCACCGAAAACTAAACAACAAAAACTATGGATCGTTATTAACTCCAGAGAAGAGAAAAAAACTATACCTCCGCCATCCCCCAAAAAACAAATGAATCATAGTGTACTACCATGACTCAGGTGCAAATAATGTTTTTTAGTCTTAATTATGTAAACCCTGAATTTGTGGGTAGATCTCAAAGGCAGGTAGTTGAGTTCATCACACTCGCCATTCCTGACTCATCAGCATTGGTTGCAGCACCGCCCCTCTCCTGTTTATGTTTTCCCCTTTTTTCCATTTCCTCCATATGCAAATTCCATGATACGTTTGAAGTGTATCATTTCATTTATATGAGCTCTTTTAAAATATGTATTGTATTATTTGCATATGTTTTTAATTTATACATTGTATTTTGCTAAATATCCTATTCTTTTTCTTACTTTTTTCATTCAGCACTGCTTTTTAGATCTATGCATAGTGTCTAACTCATTGCTTCCAATTCACAAGAATTCCTTAACATGCAGTCACCATATGTACTTAGCTGATCCCTTACTGATCAACAGCTAGCTTGTGTCCAAATTCCAGCTACCACAAATGAAGTAGCAAGTAGTAGGAATTTCTGGAGGATGTCCATCCTGGACTATGACAGAGTTGACTAAGTTGTACCAATAGTGGCAGAGTGCTCCCTACGTTGGCTGTCCCTGGTCTACACTTCCACCAATGGTACTTTGCAGCTCTTGTATTGCCACATTCCTGCCAACACTTCACACCATCCAGCTTTCCAATTACAGCCAATCTGGAAGGAGTAAAGTAATATTGATGTTTTCATTTTTCTAATCACCAATGGGTTTGAGCATCTCTTCATCTGCTCACTAACTATGTAGATTTTTTCTTTGCTGAATTACCTGTTCATGCCTTTCCTCAAGTTTTTACTAGTTTCTTTTCTTTTTTTGATTTTCAGAGATCAAAGTCTAGAATTTGGCCTCTTTTAGGAAACTAAGCAAACATGAACACAAGACCATTAATAATTCCATGAAAACCAAAAGTTGCACAGGAAAGGAAATTTAATCAAACTCACTACACGACTCAGAAATAAATAATATTTTCACAGTCGGAAAAATGTAAACACTGAATCTTAATCTAACAAAAGATTATTACCAGAAAGATGGGAGGAGTAAAAGTGAGTAGAAGGAAGAAACGAAGAGCTAAATCCTCAATTTTTTTTTTTTTAGGAAGATCAGCCTTGAGCTAACATCCCCCACCAATTCTCTTTTTGCTGAGAAAGATTGGCCCTGAGCTAACATCTCTGCCCATCTTCCTCTATTTTATATGTGGGACAACTTCCACAACATGGCTTGATAAGCCGTGCATAAGTCTGCGCCTGGGATCCGAACCTGGGAACCCCAGGCTGGCGAAGGGGAGCACGCATACCTAACCACTGTGCAACCAGGCCAGACCCATCAATCCTCATCTTTTATGTTAGGAAGACAATAGATAACTCTTATGGGTTGAATTGTGTCCCGTAAAATAGATATGCTGAAGTCTTAACCCCTAGTACCTCAGAATGTGACTTTATTTGAAAATAGAGTCTGTACAGAGGTAATCAAGTAAAAATGAGATCATTAAGTTGGGCCGTACTCCAATATGACTAGTTTCCTTATAAAAAGGGGTAATTTGGACACAGAGACAACAAGCACAGAGAGAAGTCTATGTGAAGACGACGCAGGGAGACTATCATGTGAAGATGAAGGCAGAGATCCGGGTGATGTATCTACAAGCCGGGGAACATCAAAGATTGCTCACAAACCACCATAAATCACCAAAAAGAGGCATGGGACAGATTCTCCCTCACAGCCCTCGGAAGGAACCAACCCTGCTGACAACTCCATTTCCAACTCAGAGCCTCCAAACTAAAGGACAATAAATTTCTGTTGTTTAAGCCACCAAATTTGTGGCACTTGGTTATGGCAGCCCTAGGAAACTAATGCAATAGTTAAATAAATAAATAATAAATGGTATATTTATACACGATATTTTCAACATGAAGACAAACATAAATAATTGCCGCTGGGAAGTAGGAAGAGGAGTAGAGAAGGAGGGGGTAGGAGACTGCTGTTTTCTATTATGTCATGTAGAACTAGTTGACTTTTTAAACTATGTGTACTTACAACTTCTATAAAAATATATCTTTAAAAAGCTATCTTGCCATGTTTTAAGCCTCTGTAGCATCTTAGGGAAGAGAAGCTCTATATTTTTACTCTTCACGGCATTAAAGATTTTTTTTGTTGTAATAAGAAAATACTGGTCTTTAAGTGTCAAAGCACATTGTTGTGTGGCTTCATGGCCTTGTATATTATTGAGGAAATCTTGGACTAGGGCCTAAGTTCCAGTTGTTATTAATAAGCAAAAGCATTTACATTTCAAGAGTTCGGATGTTGAACGGCAGAGTATTGTGGAAAGAGTGCAAGCTTTGGAGGGAGATAGAAATGGGTCTGAGTCCAAATGCCCCACTGATTAAATTGTATGGCTTATGGCGAATCAATTTAAATCTGAGTACCTCGAGTTCTTCATCTGTACAATTGGATAATAAGACAGTACTTCATGGGAAGTTTTGATGAGAAACACTTAGTACGATGCCAGGCTCATGATAAGCACTTGATAAATGGTAGCCATATGGTTACAATATCCATATTAAGAGGACTTCCTTTCCATTCTTTGCAACTATATCTTCTGTCACTACTTTGAAATTCTCCCTTCTACTTCCCCATCCTTCAATCTTGATTCAAATCTTTCGTCAATTTTCTCACTGGTTCCATGATGATGTAGAACAAAATCTCTGGCTTTTAAGTCCTAAATCTGCAACCTACTTGACTTCTGACAAGTCACTTAAATTTCCTGAGCCTGAAGTTCTTCATCTTTATACTGGTTAAATAATATCTATTGTGATGATTAAATGAAATAATGAACACAGAAGTGCCTGGTACAATGGCAGGCACAGTGTAGATACACAGTTTTTGACGGCACAGGGCAAGCTGATAAGCAAGCCCACTTCCCAATATATAAAATTCAGTAATGGTTTATAAAAACACAACACTCCATATTCTCTAGATATCTCATAAACATTTTGGGACTATTTAAGAGCCAGCTCCACTCTTCAAGAGGATACTTGAGAGACGTGAGTTGTAGATATATGGGACATCCATGAATATCCAATGCCTCTGCTTCATACAATGCCAAAGAATTAGATTTATTCTTTGAAGAAGAGCAAATTGCCCAGGTTACTTTCATCGAATTAATTTCCAATGAAATCCAGAACTTTGCAATATTTGACAGTCCTATACAAATGCAAGGTAATATGAACAAGTTGTAACATTTAAGAAATCTGTAGTAATGCTTAAAACAAGCACATATTTGTTAGTTATACAAGTATTGCCCACATTTCAAAAGCTCCAACTTACAAAACTTCAATTTACAAAAATGTCTACTTCCACCAGAGAAAGATTCTCAGACTTCTCAATGAATTCCATCAACTAATGATCAGCTTTACAGAAATCTGCCTTGTGCATAAATCTTCAGGAACACAGCTACTGCTCAAATGAGGAAGACTTACAGTGGGAGCAGGATTTCCCCTGCTTTGATGCCCGTTATCAAAGTGAGTAGAGGCTGAGTTTAAATCACCATGCCCCTGCCAGAATAGGCTTGTTCTCTCTCGTCCTCATCACCGCCGTGGTGTCCTGTCAGGGAGAAGATGTAGGGCTCTCTAAACAGTTGAGTTCAGCAATCTTCTGAAATGCTGATTCAGCTCCCTTGGCTAAGTGAACACAATATTTCTGTGACGACCTTCCATAATCCAAGGAGCAGCTTTCTTAGGTCAGCAGAGGTGTTAGTGGTTCCCTGTCAACTGGGAAAAATCACTTCAAGTTTTCATTTGTAGCTAGGAAGAATGTCTTCCCTTTTTTGTTTGGATAAAATCCACACCCAGCACAAAGCACTGAAAGGCATCATTGCAATCTGTCTTCTCTTATGACTCTGTATAGTCCCACGCCTATGGCTATACCCCACACATGGGCTTGATAGCCAATAATACAATGTGGTAAGCCATTCAAGCACACTTGAATTTATTTCAATGTTGTTCATCAGACTGAATTCAACCTTACATTGGCCCATCATAATGATAACAAAGATGTAGACAGTCCGTTTCAGTTTATAAGGCACCTTGACAAATGTCATATCATTTGTTCTTTCTAGAGATTATATTAAGTAAGGTTGCCATCTTCATAGTACAGGTAGGGAAATAAGGTTTTGAACATGGTCCCTTTTGTCGATGATCCTTCCCAAATGCCACATCCAGATGAATCAACACTTTGGATGAGATGTGAGCACAGCAGAGCAAGGCCATGTGCCTTCTGTCAGGACACACCCAGGTCCCAGTCACTCCTGTGTCAGCCATGCAAGGCCAGTGGATGCGCTGATCTTGCCCACATAGCACAAGCACACATATCTACTTAGAAGGAAGGAAGGAACAAGCAGCAGCAGAGAGCTGTCAGAACTCCGAGAGCTCAGGGGATACACAGGCCTCCTGTGTGAAAATGAGCTTGCACTTCAATTAGGAGAAGAGATGACATTTGTTGAGCACTTACCATGTGCCAGGCACTATACTTATTGCTTTCCATTTATTATCTCACTTAATTCTCAAAACAAACCAATGTGGTAGCTGCTATCATTATCCCCATTTTTCAAATGGGAAATGTGTTAGGTTCTTCAGAGAAACAGAATCAATAAGAGACTTATCGTGAAGGATTGGCTCACACAATTATGGAGGCTGAGAAGTCCCACGATCCATCATCTGCAAACTGGAGGCCCAGGAAAGCCAGCAGTGTAGCTCCAGTTCAAACCCAATGGCCTGAGAACCAGGGCAGCTAATGGAATAATAATCCACGGATCCAAGTCTAAAGACCTGAGACCCAGAAGAACCGATGTCTGAGAGCAGGAGAAAGTGCATGTCACAGCTCAAGCAAGAGAGCAAATTTGCCTTTCCTCAGCCTTTGTGTTCTATTCAGGCCCTCAATGGATTGGATGATGCCTACCAGCATTGGTGAGAGCAATCTGCTTTAATCAGTCTACAGATTCAAATACTGATCTCTTTCAGAGACACCCTCACAAACACACTCAGAAATAATGTTTGTGAGATGCCTGGGCATCTCTTAGCCCAGTCAAGTTGACACACAAAATTAACCATCACAAGGAAATACAGAGATTAAATTGCTTACCCAGGTAGCTGATGCCACAGCCTGGGCTCCAAATCTCTCTGTTTTACTGCTCTCACTCCATCTCCCAATCTGTCTCACTTCCTTTCTAAAATCAAAATGTCCACAAACGGCTTTTGACAGTCCCCTAATGTCCCAGTCCAGAGTCGATATGGCCTTAGACTTGGAAATCAGGCGCTCTCAGAGGAAATTGACAGCATCCGTCCTTCACCATTTGATAGTCACAAAATATACAATCCATTTCAATGCTATTGCCTGATATTTCACTTTAATCAAGTTGGCTTTTTGTAGCACAAAATATTTCTAAGGTACAGGTAAATTTTGAGAAAATTTTGTTCTCAACTCACGGGTCTCAAAATTCACCTTATGTTTAGTTTGTGATTTGTTTAACACCTTGAAGCTAGACGGGCCCACAGTGCACTAGAGATTTAAAACTGAACCAAAGCAGTTCCTGTGGTTAGGGAGCTGAGCTGCATGGTCAAGGAATGACTGGAGCATAGGGGATGCTGGATATGGTGGACGGCATGTTGTAAAATAAGATAGCAAATGATGGGGCCGGGAAGGAGATCACAAAGAATCCTGACGTCATGACGATAGTGGTGATGAGACTTGGGTAGTGTCTCATATCCTACATAGAGCTTTCGCCTACATCTTCACTTGATATTTAAATTAACCCCATAGAGTTGTTATTATTTTCCACTCTGCAGATGTTGAGAGGTTAGGCCCATCTTCTTACAGTTGGAGCTAGAAACTTTATGATCTTTGGAGTCTAAATCCCATATTCTTTCTAATACTCTTTCTAGTAAAGAAAAATCAGACAGCCATGGGAAGGTTGGAAATCTCTGGTCAGAGGTTGGTGCTCCCAGACAGGAAGAGTGGGAGGTCGGCAGCCGCCCAACAGGAGCCACTCCTCTCAGACTTTTCTTAGAGTTCTCTCCATCTCCATGGTGCCTCTCTCAAGGGCACTAGCAGCTGGGAATGAGGTGATGGAATTTGATGTCGATGAGGAAAAGGCCTGAAGTCAGTTTCAGGATTTCCTTCCCTTGCTCCTTCAACCTCTTAATTTGCTCATCCGAAGTTTGTTCCAGCAAGGTTTATTTATGTGCATATTTATTTCTTTACTTATATGTTGCCTCATTCCACAAAGAATTTGAAGCCATTCATCTAATATACACGAAACGGTAAAATACTCATTTTTAAATCATTATAACAAAAAAAGGAAAGAAATGGCATTAGAATATGAGAGATAAGACTAGGGAAAAACAGGATATTAACGGTTGGGTAATGGGATCTCTACCGTGGCTCTGTTTCAGCAGTATGTTTTGCTCTAAGTTCCCTGGCAGACAAAGCAGAATGGGAAACCTAATGTGTGGCGTAGGTCTTTTGATCCATGAGGAGAAAACATGTAAGCTCCTCAGCGAAAGCAAGTATTTCCTAGGACTTAACTCTACAATAAGTTTTTCCCGTGAAGTGTCCTACAGGTGACTCTGAGAAACGCAGTGAATACTATCACAGTGAGATTTGTGTAGTACCTTAAATGCAATGGAGGGTTTCATCCAGCTGCCCAACTGTCACCCAGCTACATGTGGGTTCCCACGTCTTAGCCTCGTCAGTCAGTCCACATTTCTGCCTGCTGCGCAGAGAGCATGCAGCCCGAGCACTCTCGCCCGTGCGCTCTCTCTCTCCCTGGGAGCTCCTCCATGCCCCAGAGGGCATTTCACTTTGGATGCCTGCTTTTCTCCCACTTGTCGGCAACATATTTTTCAAATTAGCACTTGGTAGCTTTGAGGGAAACCCAGACATTGTTGGGAAGAGAGTGAGAGGCCAACTGAAAAAAGAAGAAAAAACAAGCCTGCTTTTTTCTCAGCTTGTTATAAATTTGCAATACAAGCAAAGAAAAATAAACACCCAGATTCTGCAACTGATATAGGAGTTCCCTGGCTTGACTGGTACCAAAGCTTGGTCTTCCCCCAGATCCTCTGCTATTTACAAGCAGAGAGCTCTCTCTCGTTCTGCAGAGGAATGGCCTAGCATCCTTGTCCACCCTCTTCCCGGTCTTCATTACCATGTTTCCCTGCAGATGGACAAGAAGTGGATGGACAATAGATGAATAGAGTGCTCGGCCCAGGAGACCCAGGGACTCCATCCTGCCCAGCAAACCACGTCAGTTTCTGGTTTGTGAGAAATATAGGCTTCTGAAGCTGCATTCTTAACTCAGTGAGATGCCTGCTCATGGCAGAGAGAGGGGCCCTCAAGAGTCCTGGCTGATCTTCATTAGCAAATGGAACAGGCAGCGCTCCTGCTAAGACCTTATGAGGGCTCTTCCAGTCTTGACTAAGGAGAAAAGAGAGGAAAAGGGCAGAAAGGAAGGTTTTCTCTAAGCAGAAGCTGGGAACAGATTAAGAGAAGTGATTTCTTCGTTTTGACGAGAGAGGTTCATTTAGGGTCCAGAGGGTAGAGTGGGGAAGGGATTTTGTAGTCAAAGGACCGATTTGAATCCTGACTCAGGCAACTGCCACTGGTGTCCTTGGGCAAATCTTCTTACCTTTTTGAACTCCAGCATCCTCCTCCATAAGATGGGGATAGTCTTCGTAACTGTAGAAATTAACATGATATTTGTGAACGTGCTTGAACTGCTGAGCACTTTGCAAGTTCTAGCTGTTGTTAGTGTAGGAAAACGTCCAATCTCATAAATCCCAGCAATCAACAACAGAAGATCTGGTTTGCAGACCCTTCCAGATCTCCTGGGTCTAACATTTACCGGCTGGGTTGTTTGAAGCCAATCTCTTATGGTATCTAAGCCTCAGTTTCCCGCAGGAAAATATTGACAAAGGAAGTCATCTCAGAGCAAAGGGCTGTTGTGAGAACAAAGTGAGACTAAACATCAGGAAGTACTTTGACAACTGTAAAATGCTAGACAAATATTAGTTGTTAATATTATTAAGCAACAGCCTAAAGGCCTGAGCTCTGGTGCCAGCTTTGCATGTGTCTTCGCTCTTGGCGCTTTCTCAGTTGAATTTATCACATTCTCCTGCAAGCTGTCTTTTCCCCTGACAATTATTTAATTCCTTTCTCAATAACCAAGTTCCCTGAGTGGAGCCCCAGAATCCATGGGGAAAATAAATCTATTCCTGTCTTTGGGGAACATATACAAGGCAAGGCAGAAAATAAATAATTAAGATAGCAGAAGGAAGATAAAGTAAAATGGAAAGACTATGGATCTTGAGGTTGGAAGATTTGTTTCTGATGCCGGGTGCTGGCTGAGCGATTCTGGGTGAGTCTCTTGGCTTCCTTGAGCTTCAGCTTCTTTTCTGTGAAAGGGGCCTGATAATAATAATATGTGCCCCATGCACTTGTAGTGAGGATTAAATGAGACAATGTCTACTCATGGTGTTGTATAAATGTTGTTAATATCAAAAAGGAAATGGTACCTTGACAGTAAGGTTAGCTACTATTTACTGAATACCTACTACGTGCCAGGCACTGTAGATAGCACTTTAGATGCATTATTGCATCTAGTCCTCACATTATGAGATGGGCTTGATCTCCATTTTACAGATGAAAAGACTCAGGAAATTTAGGAAAGTAAGTTTTGAAGAAAGTGCTATAACCCAGGTATGTTTGATTCCAAAGCCCATATTCTGTCCACTACCCATTTGATTTCTTTCTATAAATTGATATCCTCAATAATATAACTTCTCACAATTCTTACGACTAGCGTAAGAGTCGACTTCTAAAGGCGCTTTTTGCTCATCGTAGGCATTCAATACATGTTTTCTTACTTGGCTTCCCACAGAAGGAGAGCCTGAGACAAGGATTTGAGTGTGTGGTATGTTTGAGAGTGATCCCAGGAAACACAAGTAGGGAAGGGGAGGCATGAGAGAGTCACCAAGGTGTTCATCGCCAAACAAGGAGTTTGATTCCTTGGGGAAATTTGGGGATGCTGCAGAAGATACACTTCATACATCCCTCTCCTTTGAGGGAGAGAATTGGAGTATGTATACACACACTCCTGTCTGGCATTAAAGTTTTGTCACTTCTGCCCAGCTGTGCAGCAGAGCTGCCCAAGACACACATACACACATACCACAGAACACAAAAAACAAAACAAAACTCCCAAGCAAGAGATGCAGATGCTAGAAACCACAACTTCAGTAAATGAATGAACCAAGACTCAGTGAATGAGCAAGCCTATATTGGTGGTGAAGGGTAGGGATAGAGTCTCAGGGGCAGGGGAGGTGGATAAAGGAAACACAAAGGGTAAGGAAAGGTCAAGAAATTTACTCAAGGGGCCGGCCCGGTTGCACAGTGGTTAAGTTTGCATGTTCCGCTTCCGCGGCCCAGGGTTCACCAGTTTGGATTCCAGGTGCGGACATGGCACCACTTGGCAAAAGCCATACTGTGGTAGGCGTCCCACGTATAAAATAGAGGAAGATGGGCATGGACGTTAGCTCAGGGCCAGTCATCCTCAGCAAAAAGAGGGGGATTGGCAGTAGTTAGCTCAGGGCTAATCTTCCTCAAAAAAGAATAAATAAATAAAATAAAATAAAGTTCAAAAAAAAAAGAAATTTACTCAATATGGGCTTGAAAATTTAACAGGCTCCGATCCTTATCACATGTCATACACATTAAGAGACCTGAGGCAGACTAGATTATTGGTCCAAGTTTTTGTTGCTTACCCAATAACAAGATTTTAAATCTATACCTTTTGCCATGTAATTTTGCAGTGCCTCTTGCTTTGGGTGAGGTGCACCCCTCACCCTTTGACTCTGGGCTTGACCATGTGACTTGCTGTGGTCAATGGGATCGTAGTAGATATGACTTGGAATAGGGATGCATATTGGTGTAGACACTCCTGCACCTCATGCCAGAGTTATCCTGCTGGCGGCAAAAGAAAGATGAGCCACCTCAACCAAACCCAGCCTAGATCAGCTAACCCCAGCCAGTCACAGACACATGAGTGAACCCTGCTCAACCACCCAGCTGAGCCCAGCCTAGAGCAACTGAGTTGACACATGATCTAAAAAAAAAAAAAAAAAAAAAAAAAAAAAGCTTATTGTTGTATAATGCTGAGATTTTTGTGGTTATTGAATGCTCTGAAGCCAAAGATAGCTTCTTTCCTCTCTCTTCTATGCTAGCACCAAACATTCATGGAAAAAATTCAGCTCAGCAAACATTTTATAAGTGGCTAATTTGGGTCACCATCTGAAACTATTTATTTGTTTACTAGTCACTTATCATCTCTTCACTGAGCTGTGAGCTTCATGAAGTCAGGAACTTTGTCTTGTTCACTCTGATATCCCAAGTGGCCAGCACGGAGTTTGTCATTGAGCGTTTGTTAACAAACATTTGACAATAGAATGAATGAATATCGGCTATTGTACTATATACTATATACATCCAGAATGTCATTCTAGTTACACTAGATTTATTGGAGGAGACAAAAGCATACACACAACTGTAATGGACAGCTCTTATTATATTGTGGAAGCATAGAAGAATAAATAATTCATTCTAAGTAGAGAAATAATGAAAGACTTTACTGAAATAATGGCAATGGAGTCACTGTTTGTTGACTCAGAATGAGTAGAGATTTTCCTGATGGAGGTGAGAAAAGATGGCATTCCAAGCAGAAGGGGCAGCATGAAGGAAGGTCTGCAGCTATAAAGGAATACCCCAAGTGGCTGAAGCATAGCATGTGTGTATAGGGGAACAAAGTGGGGGCTCAACTGTGAAGAAACATAAATGACATGCTACAAAATAGGTCCTCTAGGAAATGGGGAACTGTGGAAGATTTTTAATCCTAACATTAACACAATCCTTCCTTTCACAAAGCTCTTTAGATAGCCATGTGGAAGGACAATTAGATTTCCTACTACTTCTAAAGAAATTTGCCTCCTGTGACTGTCCTTCCTGAAGTCTTCTTTGTCGCAGCAGATAAATGAACACCATGAGCTCTGAGATCCAAGTTACATGTGCTCCCTTAAGCCTCTTCTCTTTCTTTCCTTTGACCCCTACACCCTGAGTTTTCTATACCACCACACAAACATCTAGTATATGGGCCCCACCTCCAAGTCACGTTTGATGCCTATACAAAAAACAGGCCCATTGAAATCAATCAGAAACTTTGGCCTTCAGCAGGACTGCATACCCTTGAGGATCTTCAAGGATAGCTAAGGTTGAGAAGTCTTAAAGGTGGATGAGGCACCCTCACCTGCAAGACACTGGGGGGAAATGTCTGTATGTAGAAAGCCTAGGAGTAGGAATCTCTCCCACTGGGCATCTGTGTCCTGATCTTTGAATCCCTTACAGTGTTAGACTAAAGAGACTTAGCACACACCGAAGAATGTGAAATCCGCAAGTCATAAATGCAAGGACATGGTTAAAGTCATATGTGGTGAAAAAGATCTGTTATATACTCAACGTCAACTTCATCAATATTTACAAGCCTCCTTCATCGTGATAGTAAGCTTGGTAACATAGAACTACATATGGTCACTGACTTTCAGCTTAATAATCAAACCCCCTCTGTGACCCATTGCACCTTCAGAGGGAGAGTACTATGAGGGGAACACAGACGGCACATGCTGGGAATAGTCATTTTTAATATACTCTATTAGTTCAGAGAATCGGGCACTTGTATAGAAAATGATCTCCCTTCAGCCTATTCATTGGCAACTGAAAAAAGACCAAGATCCACTGGTATTTGGACAAGAATATATTCACAGCAATGTGATCCCAGTTCTAGATGTGAGAAAGGGTTTATCTATATCATCTATCATCTATATCATCTATATCACCTATATTATCTATACGGTCAAAGCCAATCCATATAGTGTGCCCACACAAGTATGTGTCTAGAGAGATAGTCCCTTATTTGCAAATGAACAGAAAATAAATCCAATACAGATCATGTGAAATAAAATTGTAGCCAGAGGGAAGGATAGCATCATCCTGATTCTCAGGGGAGATGCAACATCCCTGGAAAAAAATTATATAAACCAAAAGGGAGCTTTATGTTACAATGAATTTCCAATCCAAGAAGCCATGACCTCTATAAAACAAAAATAATTATTATAATAATAAAGAAACAAAAGACAAAAAAGAGAAGTAAAAGGATAATAGGATGAGCTGCAAGACAATTTGCTGAGATTAAAGCAGGAGTGAGGCAAAATTAGAACGTAATAACAGAAATATCTTTATTAGAAATAGAATTGGCACTGTGAATAATCAAGACAAACAAACAGGGGGAAAACTGAGGTCCCCAGGAACTCAAAGGAGAAGAGCAAAAAATTTTAATTAATTAGGTAAATAAAAAAGAGAAGAAAACAATGATGCAATCTAAGAATAATAGATGGTTCTAGGAATCTTGAATAAGAAAAAATAATCAAAGACATAACTGAAGAAAATTCCCAGAGTGAAAAAAGTTTTTCTGACTATTTTTTGAATATTTGGTCCAGCAAAATTAAGAAAAGCCAAGGCTAAACCCAGATATCTGGAATTTTTGTTTATTGTATAGTTAAAGGAGAGAGTACTAAAAACATCCAGGAGGAAAAAGTAGTTATCTTGAAAGGGAGAAAATTCAAACTGGCCTCAGATTTTCACTCTGGAACACCAGAAAAGCAAAGTCTATAAAGATTTGGTGGGAAAACATTGTAATATGAGTATTTGAACCCAGAGAAATCATTCCTCATTTGAGACTCTTACCCTGTGTTGTGTGTAACATGGGAAGAGCCTCCTAATTGATCACCTACCCACCCATCTCTCTACCTCCAGTCTATCTTTCATACTTTGCCCTGGTCCTGCTTCCTTGCTAGAAACCTTTCAGAGCCAAGTGATACTATATATATATATTTGGTGAGGAAGATTGGCCCTGAGCTAACACCTGCTGCTGCCGCCAATCTTCCTCTTTTTGCTTAAGGAAGACTGTCCTTGAGCTAACATCTGTGCCGATCTTCCTCTATTTTGTATGTGGGATGCCACCACAGCACGGCTTAATGAGCAGTGTGCAGGTCTATGCCCGGGATGCAAACCAGTAGGGCCCAGCCTGGTGGCATAGTGGTTAAGTTTGTGTGCTCTGCTTTGGTGGCCTGAGGTTCACAGGTTCAGATCCTGGGCACAGACCTACACACTGCACATGAAGCCGTGCTGTGGTGGTGTCCCACATACAAAATAGAGGAAGATTGGCAATAGATGTTAGCTCAGAGCCAATCTTCCTCAACAAAAAACAAACAAACAAACAAAAACCAATAAAACCAGCAATCCTCAGGCTGCTGAAATGGAGAGTGCAAACTCAACCGCTATGTGACCAGGCCAGCCCCCAGAGCTATGTGATTTTTAAAAGTTTGGTGAGGGGCCAGCCCAGTGGTGCAGCAGTTAAGTTCACACGTTCTGCTTCGGCATCCTGGTGTTCGCTGGTTTGGATCCCGAGTGCAGACATGGTACCACATGGCAAGCCATGCTGTTGCAGGCGTGCCACATATAAAGTAGAAGAAGATGGGCATGGATGTTAGCTCAGGGCCAGTCTTCCTCAGCAAAAAGAGGAGGATTGGCAGCAGATGCTAGCTCAGGGCTGATCTTCCTAAGAAATAAAATAACATAAAAGTGTGGTGAAATGTTAATAAAGGTAGTGAGCATAGAGGTGTTCACTATCAAATCTTTTCAATTTTACTCTATGTTTGAAATTTTTTATTTTTATAATTACAAACAGAAGGAAAATCTTTCAAATCATCTTAATTGTCTGCTGGATAGAATCCAAATTACATGGCATGTAAACCTCTTCAGTCTAACCTCAACCTACCTCTTCAGTAGCATCTTCTACCCATTATTCTTACCCCGTTCTCCTGAACTCCCAGCAGTTCCTGAAATGCACTTCTTTCACGACTCTTTACCTATTCTCTTTCTTTTCCTGGGATTGCCCTCCCCCAGCTTTTCTAACTACTTACTGCTATTCATCCTCGAAGACCAAAACAACATTACCTCTCGGTGAAAAGCAGTTCATTGCTGCTCCACTGCTCCCAGAATTCTTGGCTTACACTTCTCTTAGAGCACACATCACCTTGACTGTAGTTGTTTGTGTTCCTATCACTCCACTCCAACACGAGTGGGCATCTTGAGGACTGGGACTGTGTTCTTCATCTCTGTCTCTAGTGTAGGCCAGAATCTTATACAGAATAGATGTCCATAAAGGACCTGTGGCTTCTCCCCAGGGCATATGGGGAGGGAGGGGACCCAAAAGGAGAATTTCGATTGAGATAGCCTGAAATGTGAATTTGTCCTGCAGCAGCTGCGTTTGAGGACAGGCGAAGATGAATGCTCTGACATCTCACATAAGTTAGGTTTTATAGTGATATGCAGCACAAAATGAAAATGCAGGTCCCCTTGTTCAAAAATTATTAATAATTTTAAGATCGTAACAGCATAGCATTAAACCAAGGTCAAGACCTTTTTGAGTGTGGAGCCCTGGGCAACTGTACAGGTGGCACACCCATTAACTATTACCCAAGCCCTGGCTACCCAAGCATATCAGGCTGACTGGGCTTCCCAAGTCTCTACCAGTCTCCTTGAGTTCCAGCAGTGGTTGTCTGCCTGTCCATGGTGATGTACAGACAGGAAATGGAAACACGCAAGTGGAAGCTTAGCAAGTTTCTTATATCTCCCTACCACGTCACTCTGAGACTTTAAATGGTTTCAAAAACTGTCTTCAACAAGCCACATCTGAATCTGATGTCTAGGTCCTGAGCACAGTTTCTTATTCTGCCAGCAGAGCTGCGGTGCTATGTTGTCCTTAAGTTATTTTGTGGCGTTTGTATTGCAACAAGGTAACAACAACTAGCCATTTGTATTGCAACAAGGTAAGGATGACTAGTCTGTGATCCGGCTCACCACGTATCACCTGCTTGACAAAGCTGAGGTAGAACCGAGTACAGTGTCTGTGAAAAGATAAGACATTTTCACACTAGTCAGTCTTCTCATCCAAGAATATAGAACACGCCATGTCTTTCCATTTATCCAAATATTCTTTAGATTACTCTGCATAATTTGTTAAATAGCTCCTTCACACTTTGAAACTGTTACTGCTTTTATTATTACTGTTGTAGTTGTAAGTTAGATATTTTTCTCTATCATGTGGCCTAATATTTTGTCTGTTATATAGAGAAAATACATTAATTTTTATATATTTATCTAATATATAGATATTTTACTGAACTCATTAATTCTAAGAGTTTTACAATTGATGTTCTCAGGCTTTCTAGGAATATAAACATATGCAAATAGTGACATTGTTGTGTCTTCCTTTGCAATTGTCTTTTATTTCTGTTTGATGTCCTATAGTATGGCCCAGAATTTCCAAAAGAAAGCTATAAAAAAAATCTTGTTCCTGATTTTGACCCTAATGTTTCATTATTAAGTAGCACAGTGTTTATTTTTAAATTGCTCATTTTTAGCACATTGAAAAAAATCTACTCTTAGTTTCTTAGGATTTGTATTTTTAAATCTAGAATAGCATGTTATTAGATGCCTTTTCACTATCTACTAAAATTGCCATATAACTCTTTATTCTTTTACCTAGAGTTATGATGTATTATATTAATCAATTTCCTTCTGTCCTGGAATTAATAAAAGACTTACTTTCATATCCCAGAATAAACCGTATTTAGTCATGATGGATGAATCTTTTGGAGTATTATCATATTCAGTTTGCTACCATTTTATTTACAATTTTTGTATCAATTGATTAGTGAGAATAGTCTACAGTTTCCTTTTGTATGCTATCAGTATTATGATGCTCCAAAATTTCACAAGACCTATTTATATTGTGCATTTGCTATACTAGATAACTCAATGTGATATGATAGGAATGGCCATCTCCACATTGTTCACTTCTTTGATGGGAACACTAGTCACTGCAAATTCCCCCAAAGATGGAGTATTGTTTGCATTTATTTTCTTAGAAGAATGGGAGAATTCCAGGGACTTCCATTTGTTAAGCCTCTATAAGTCAGACAGTGGATTGATAAGAAAGCTAGAATACCAAGCCCATAAACTAAGGGAAACTGGGTACACTGGACTACAGCCAGTGTCTTGTCCTGGGCACCGACACTGCCATCACTGGATTCCAGGTGCCACTCCCACCATTCCAAAACATTCATTCTGAACTGCCCCTGCTTCTTAGCTCCAGTTGTTCAGACTCCCAGGGTTTTCTGGGATGGCTGCTTGCACAAGGCCCAGTCTCTGCATCCAAGGAAAGCCATTATATGGCCATTTCAGCTTTCATTATGGGATGTGGGCCACGCTTCCTCTGAGAACTTGCACAAACATATGGAGGGAGTTCGGAAGATGTGCCACCCTCTCCTTACAACAAAAAATGCTTCCTACACAAAGAATTCCCTTATTTTCTATGCAATAGAAAATAATTTATGTGCCTGTCCTTTTAAATTCTGAAATAATTCACAACTAAAACCACCTGATTCCAGAGCATTTTACAATAATGCTCTAATAATATCACCTATTTCTTTCATGATTATTAGTATGTTTTAAGTGCTTGTTTTTGGTGTCTTCAAAGAGAATAAAACAAAGACATTGCCCTCAAGGAGCTTATGACCAATACTATTGCGAGTATATTTCCCCTTGTCCTCTAGCATTGGGCAGAATGCCTGGCACACAACTGGCTCTCAGAAAAAGCTTTCTGAGAGAACAGTTTCCAAAATGCAAAATTTTGAGAGGTTCACTTAAAATTTTATTGTGTTTGTTTGGGGATTCTCCTGATTTTTTTGTTCTTGTTAGTGCCTTTGAGAAGATTCCGACTCTTAGCGACCCCGTATACAGCAGAATGGAACCCTGCCTGGTCTTTGCGCCATCCTCTCACCTTCTGGTGCTGTAATAGACAATGCTTCATTGCTATTCATAGGGTTTTCATGGCCAATTTTTTCAGATTTGGGTGGCCAGATCCTTCTTCCTAGTCTGTCTTAGAAAGGAAGTTTCTTTAAGGTCTGTCTACCATGGGTGACCCTGCTGGTGTGGTTCCCTGACTGAGAAACCAATCTAGGCCACAGCAGTGAAAGCATCAAATCTTAACCACTAGACCGCCAGGGCTGGCTTCTCCTGGTTTAGGGAGTGCATTAAGATTCTCCTAAAGAAATCCAAGCCAGCAATTAGAAACTAAACTGGGCTTTAAAGGAGATCCACGAATAGAGAAATGAGACTGGTAAATCTATGGATTATAAAGGGATTGGGGAAGCCAAGTGTAGATCAATGTCATCTTCAAAAATAGATAATTTGAGTAAAACAGTGAGCCTAAAATAGTGAAAGTTAGCTACTATTATACACAAGAGTACAATAAAAATTGTTTTAAAAACTTCTAGGCATTGTTCATGAGAACCCCAGAAGGAATATGGAAAACTGTAATAGTCAAAAATTGAACTAAACTACCTAATTTCACAAGCATAAGGAGTGATTGCTAAAGGCGAGTCCGTGCGCCATTTGTCAGAGCAAACGTTGAGATTTGGAGCCATCAAAAACTAAACCAACCAATTCAGCCAATCCTTGAGATGAAAATCATAAATATTCTGGTAATCATAAGAATCCCTTTAGAAGGGAGCATATGTTTACAGAAGATATCATTATGGCCCTGTTTTCTTAACCAACGATTCCTAACCCAGGTACCTGAACAAGGATGCAAGGCCAGAATTAGGCAGGAAGTGACCATTTCAGAAACCTCTGGCTAACTATGGGCATGAGAGTGTTTTCTTAAAGCTTTCTTTTGCTGCTGCTTTTTAAACTTCTTCTTTTTCTTTCTTTCTTTTTTTTTTTTTGCTAACTGGTCCAGAAGGAAAATTACAAGGTGGAATGAAAAAGGAATGAAAACTCCCAGCAAAATGATGACATGTCAGTCCTTTACAAGATGCTCAGAAGACTCTTTACAATGGCCCTGTTGATTTTTAAGCATCCAAAATGTGCAAATCATTGCATTATTTTTCATCATGCCAGAAAGTGTTTGCATTTTTATTTTTGTGGGTCAGGGCAGATGAATTCCTAGAAAAGAGGCTGGAACCATGCCATCTCCTAGAAGCTGCTACGGGTGGGGATCCAGAATCTGTGCAGGAAGGTGACTAGTAAACATACAATGATACTGTTTGCAAATAGCTTTTTTGACATCCATCATTCTACCATAACCCTATGAGGTAAGTAATTAAGATCCCAATTTAACTAAGAAAATTCAAAGTGTAAGTGACTGCCCAAACATCAGGTCAGTGTAACAAGATTTGGTTTCAACGTTGATGTCCCAAACTGATTTGGCTAATGCATTCACTCAAGTAGGTGTCACCTTCCCCTATCACTGCTCTCTTTTGAAGCTCCACAGATGAGCAAACCTTCCCAGCTAAAAGATCACCTGTTAGTAAAAGAAAACAAAAATAGCTACAGCTCCCACACAAAACTCCAAACCAGCTATGGGAGTCCCCAGAACATGGGTGGGAACTGTGACTTGCTTCTAACCACAGAATACCACAAAGGAGATGGGACGTCACTTCTATGATTACTTTACGTAAGACTCCATCTTGCTAGGAGACCCACTCTGGCTCTCCTGCTGGCTTTGAAGAAATAAGATGCTATGCTGTGAACTGCCTACGGAAAAGGCCACTTGGCAGGGAACTACAGGTCACCTCTATGAGCTTTAGGAGGCCTCCAGCCAACAGCCAGTGAGAGGCCAAGGCCCCCAGCTCCTATGGGCCACAAAGAAAGAAATTCCGCCAACAATCGGAAGGAGCTTGGCAGTGTGTTGTTCTCCAGTCAACCCTCCAGATGAGAACACAGCCTGGCAGACACCTCGATTTCAGCCTCTGAGACTCTGAGCAGAGAATCTAACTCAGCCCTGCCTGGACTTCTGACCTACAGAAGCTGTGACATAATAAATGTGTGTTGTCTTAAGCCTCTAAGTTTAGATAATGCAAGCAGAGCTGGACTTCAACCCAAGTTATCACAAACCTTGATTTCTCCAGTTGCACAAGCAAGAAGCAAGCTAGAACAAGCTTATAAAGTGTGAACCTAATTTAGGCGAGGGGCTCAGCAACCCCAATGGGATGACTGTCCCTGCACTAAGGCAGCCACCTCCATTGACCGAGTCTCCATGAGCACGAATAAACACGATGAACAGAATCTCATTCATCTGGCTCCTCCTTCTACCTGGAGACATCCTGGTATCACAGAAAGAGCTATATTGACCCACTTTTTGCCACTTATTTGCTCATTTGGACATATTTAGACAAGTCACATCACTTCCCCCAGCCTCTATTTTTCTCCTCTTTAAAACAGGGGACGATATAACATACTTGCAGTGATATAGAGGGGTTTGGAGGTATAATACATACATGACACATATTAATAATTAATAAATGGAAGCTATTGCTATTACATCTTCTATATGATTTTGCAGACGCAAATCAGAATGACTTGTCTTAGCTCATGCAGCTATTAATCATTGAAACTGGAAGAGGAGCCCAGGTCATCTGATTCCTATTTCAGAACTTTTCCTACTACATTTCCCCTCTAATTTTTGAAAAATGTTCAAAATACAATTTAGCTTAATTTATGTTAATTTGAAAAATAAACACATTCCATTCAGCCCTTTGAAGAGAAGGGTTGCCGTGTAATGAAATAAAATATTTGAGCTCCTCAAATCCTTTGCGGGATAGGTCAGGATAGAAATGCGTTTCCAGAGAAGATGGGAATCCTCGGTTTAAATAATTATACCTACTAAATTAACCACCCCAATTAAGCAGCTCCTCAGCATCAAGTTTCTGGATTTTGGCAGAGGCAGTTGAGTTTCCCTTGAAATTTTCCGTGCTAGTTGCAAAACCGGATTAATTGAATCACTATGACCAAGTTTCTCTTGCAACTCTGGGTAAGACTGCTAGCAAAGACATGCAATACATCTGTAACAAAGTATGAAGGCTTTATCCACAAATCACCAAGGGACCACCAATTCTCATGGACTCGTAATAGTCAACACATTCTAATTTAACAGCAAAAACAACAAGAAAAGTCTGCTGTTCTGGAATTAACTCAACCGCAGACATTCACCAAAATGAAATCTGTCTGCTGAATTCAGTACGACACTCCTCTCTCTTTTTCCAGCCAGTCCAGGACACACAAGCAGGTGAGAGGTGCTGATATCTCTATGTTGCCTAAGGAAGCCACGCGAAGCATCAGATAGGAATTTGGACTCGACTCCTTTCAGGTCCCAAACAGCCCTGGGAGCCCATGATTCAAATGTGCATTTTGTTATTCCAGGGTACAAACCATGTGAGTCTATAGAGGAAACTGGATTGATAGCAAAATGCAGAAGTGCTATTCAAGAGCTGCTATTTCGAATCGCACAGCTAGAGAAGTTTGCTAACGGCCCTTATGCACCAGTGCAACCGCAGGCACACAAACAGTTCTATTTACTGCCTCAAGAAGGAAAGGCAAGAAGGGAAGAGCCACCACACCAGTGAGAAATAGAGGCGACATTCAAAGACAAGCTATAAGCATTTTCAAGGTTTAAGTAGTCTAGAAATGGAAAACCAGGCCATTAAATAATAAACGTTAGGTGAAACAGCAACAAACACTAGATGAAGAAAAAATACTCATAAATATTCATTAATACCTCAATTAGCAATAAATTGCATTATTAGAATACATTCCCAGCAGAGAAATGGTAAGGGAAGCCATCAGATCTCCTGGGAAAGTTTGCACAGAAGTGGAGATAGAGGAAAAGAAAAGGAGGAAAGCTATGGAGCAATTATGCTGCATCTGTTTCTTCCATATCAGCGGGGGGCACTTTTCCCTAAATCAGTTGAACAGTCAGTGATGTGAAAGATGAGGACTCGTTAGGCAGCCTGCAGACAGCACCTGAAATGGTTTGTCAAACAGTCGTGCCTCTGAAAATCAACAAGGAACCAGGAGGTGATGCTTCCTTTATAGGAGGAAAAGGCAAAAGCAATCCAGAGCCAAAGACAGGCTACCGAGCTGTACACAGGCTCATTATGCTCGGCTCTGCCTAAAGATGACAAAGGCGCAGAATGCCAGAGTGGGAGACTAAAGTAAGGCAGTAAGAAGGTAGGAAGTATTTACTGACTACTTATCACAAATATTGAATATTTATTATTACAAATATTTATTGAATGCCCACTGGGTGCCCAGTGCTGCATATCATCTCTTTTTCCTTCACAGCAATTCAATAAGGTAGTATTGGTTCCACTTTCAGAGATACTAAAACTAGGACTCACAGACAATAATTTGCCCAAAGACACATTGCACCAGATTCACAGGCAGATATGTTCAACTCCATACCCAAACCTCTTGAACATAGCAAGGCTGTTTTCCAGAAAGTACAAAGCATTAAGGCTAATGTCTATTAGTGAAAGAGCTTGAGAAAGGGTTTTTAAGAGATCAGTATAGAAAATAACAGCCAGCCTTGGTGGTCTAGTGGTTAAGATTCGGCGGTCTTACCACCAAGGCCCAGGTTCATTTCCTGGTTAGGGAACCACACCACCTGTCTGTCGGCTGTCATATGGTGGTGGCTGTGTGTTGCTGTGATGCTGAAAGCTTTAACACTGGTGTTTCAAATACCAGCAGGGTTACCCCTGGTGGACAGGTTTCAGCGGAGCTTCCAGACTAAGACAGACTAGGAAGAAGGACCTGGCCACTCACTTCTGAAAAAAGTGGCCATGAAAACCATATGGATAGCAGTGGAGCCTTGTCTGATACAGCGCTGGAAAGTGAGAGGATGGTGCAAAAAGACCAGGCAAGGTCCCACTCTGCTGTCCACAGAGTTGCTAGGAGTCCCAATCCACTCGACGTCACTGAAAACAAAAGATCCTCCAAGTGTTTACCAAGTGTCCCTGCTCACAAGCGGACCACTACATATGTCCTTCCAGGCCAGGAGTCCTGTTTCTCAGACTGTGTGAATTGCCTGCTACATGGATTTAGGACTCTCTTCATTGCCTAGAAAAGGCTGAAAGTAAAACTGCTTTAACAGATAACTCTCAGAGCCCCATTTGGCTTTACAATTCAGCATCCAGCCAGGAAAAGGGCTTTTCTTCAATGAGTATTTAATAAGCCCCTACTGTGTGCTGAGCATTAGGTTTCATTTCACTCATCCACTTGAACTCAGTCTCAGAGAAATCCATAGCATCCCTCAGGGCATCTTACCTGACTTCCACGTGTAGAGGAAGCCCACTCTTCAACTCACGTCAACAAATACTCCCTGCGTCAAGATGCCATGGAGGATACCAAGAAGCACAAGGCATGCCCCTATTCTCCAGGAGGCTTAGATGATGTAGCATGTAAATGAGGACTCCTTGCATATTCATAAAAGAAGCCCTATTCACTAAGTTCCTGCCTTCCCTAGCATTTTCACCACCAGCACCTCCACCTGACGCAATGGGGTTCCAGAATAACAAAGAGAAGAGCAAAGGCTAGTCTGGTTCATGGACTATTCAGAATTCTGATTGGCTTTGTTACCCTCTTTGGCATGACAGAAGCAGGTCATGTCAGATGTCCTTCTGGGTTGCAAGGAATAGCTGTAACAAAGGTTTACAGAAGTTAAAACCCCCTCCCCACCACACCACACCATAACAACAACATTTTCTCCATATCTTCACTCAGCATCATAACAGTCAAGCATGGTAAGCGTAGGGTATGTTTTCAGGAGAAACAGAAGGAACACTGAGAGCCCTTAGCTCTCAATGCAGAGATGTCCATCCTCAGTGGTGTCATCTAGTGATCTTAGCTTCTTTTGAACAGCATCCTTACAAGACCCCCTAGAAAGTCCCAGACTAAATTAGTCCCAGATTAAATTAGTAAATATATGCTAATTGTTTAGAGCAGTGTCCAGCCCATTGTACCAACTATGTCAGTGTTTGTCACTATTATTATTATTATTTTCCTTCCCATCACCATCACTCATCACAGGTTGTATGAGGGGCTTCTGGCTTGGTTTCTTTCCTGAGCCCAGATCCTTGCCTAAAATCTTGGCCCATCTGACTAGGTCCTAGATATGGCAAAGCTCTTGTCAGCTCTTTTCCCAGTAAGGTTTATCTTGATCTCTTTAATCTCAGCCCTGGATGGAGTTGTGCTGTGAACCACACACAACACCCTCTGATATCAAGAATCACCCTTGATTGGATCTACTCAGCTTCTCTCCTCTCTGGTTTTGACTTGTGTAGCTATAACAAACCCAGTGTGGTGTGCCACCTGCTGCACCCAGAGGCATGTGTGTGAAGGTAACAGGTCTCAGGGCTCCGACAAAGCTGAGAAGAATATTTTTTCACAAGTACAGCCAGAGAAAGAGTCTGGGTCCTATCGATGAGGAATCTGCAGAGAAGCAGTGTTAGGTCTCTGCTCTAGGGTTGCACTGAAGCAATAAACAGGCAAATAACCAAGAGGTCAGAAACCAAGGATATTGGGAATGGGTCAGGAAGCAAGGTGCTAAATGGCCTGACGCAAGCAGTTCAGGTCCAAGCCCACGAATGCCATCTCCCTGAGGACTGAGATTTTGTTTCTTTTGTTCCCTCATATAACCCTGCACCTGGAAGTTCCTCCTATATTCACGGGATGAATAAATGGATGAATCATCAGGGAGTAGGATTCCTCTTTTACATGGTGCTGGCTTGCAGCATGGGAAGACTGGGAAGAGCACAGGCCTCAAAATGTAAAGGATCTGAAGAATGAGACGCTAATACCCCAGGGACCAACCCTAAACACCCCTCCAGCCTGTACCCTGAAGCGCCAGCTTGCTGCTCTGGTCTCCAAGGTTTGGCATCCCTCATCTGCCACCTGAGCCCCTGCACTTCCCTCTGTCGTTGTCCTTATTACATTGCAGTGTAAGCTTCGACTTCTTGGTCTTCTCTACTAAATGTGACACAGAATTAGAATTCGGGAATGTTGTCAGGTGACCCTGTCCTAGGGATTCTCCCACAGAAATGAATGGTTAAAGAAAGGGAGACTAATACAAATTGGTGGTTTGAGCCCTATTTGTCCTGGAAATCAGGGCAATAATGTGGGCTGCTTCTTTCATGTACAGGCAGCAGGATAAATTGAGAACCAACAAGAAAATAACCAAGAGGGTTTGACTTTCTATCTCTAGATTGACCAGGATGGCTAGAGGACTTAAAACTGAATTTAAAAATTTAAAATAATAATAATAGGGGTCAGCCCCGTGGCCAAGTGGTTGGGTTTTCCTGCTCTGCTTCGGTGGCCCAGATTTTTCATTAGTTTGGATCCTGGGTGAGGACATGGCACTGCTCATGAGCCCATGCTGGAGTGGCATCCCAGATTGGCAACAGATGTTACCTCAGGGCCGATCTTTAAAATAATAACAATAATAATAGTGGCTGGCATGAAGAGAGGAGATGCGGTATTAGGCGATGAGGAGCTGGACCTGAATCAGCAGAGTATTGTTTCTGCCGTGAGAGCTGACATGACCCTCAGCTGCAATGATAGATGAGCATCTAGAACAAGAGGAAAATAGCCCTGCTCATCTCTACCCTGGTCAGGCCACACCGCGAGCGGTGACTGTGCTCAGCTCTGGACCCCACACTCTAAGAAGAGAATGGAAATCCCAGAAGTGTTCAATTGAAAGTATCCATAAGATAAGTGGACTCAAACCAACGGCACAAGAGAAACTGTCAAAGAAATCGTTTGGCCTGGAGATGTCTTGAAGTGACGTAAGAGCTGTGATCAATACCAAAAGGCCTATTAGACTAGAAACTGAGGCTCAAGGAGGTTAAGTTACTTGATCAAAATCACACAGTGACTTAGTGGTAAAACTGGGATTCAAACTCAAGTCTTATCATTCTAAGTCCCCAAACCTTTATACTTGAAATGGATTGGCCTTGATGCCTTAGAAAAATCCTTCTGGGTCTCAAGTCCCCATTAACACAAGGAAGAAACTGCATCGCTTCAGCCAGTGGTGATTTGAAGATACATTAAGAGAAAGAAAGGAGATCTGAATGCTCTTAGCAACTTGACCCCAAACCTTCTCACAGGATGAGGGAGCTGACGTCTACATAGAGTGACATACATTTAACCTCATTATGCGCAATAATGAGGATTGGGTCATAACCACATTCATCAACGTCTGATCAGAATGGTGGCTGGAACTCCTGTATTCATTCAACAAATATTTGTGAGCGCCTACTCAAGCCAAGCTCCATGCCAAGGGCTGGGTACACAGTGGTTAATAAAATAGCAATCTAGTGGAAGAGATAAGCATTAATCAATAAGCCACAAATAAATTGTATGTAATTACCCACTGTGATAAGTATAATGAAAGCAAGTAACTGGACTTTATAGAGAGAATATCAGAAAGGTGGGGTTTATTAAACAGTATCAGCACTATATAATCCCCAATGTTGTTCTCCCTGCGAAAAGCTGTGTTTTAGAACAAGGTTTGCCCTACAACCAAAACTGAGGCCTCACATGTTCAGGCACGCCTCCCAAGAACACTCTGGAGCTTCAGTGAAAAAGTCCATCACAGGCGGCACACAGAGAATGATGAGCATCTCCATAAAGGAGAGACACCACCTGGGCAGGTGTTACCACCTGGGAATAAGAAATGCAAGAGGAACCCTCTTAGTTGACCTCAAGACAGGTAAAAGGGAGGAGGAGCAGGCAGGTAGAGGTATGCACATGAGCAGTAAGTACACATGACACTGCCTGCTAGTCACTAGTAGTAGAAATGACAACGTGTCCACAAACACTTGTACATGGATGTTCGTAGATTCTTTGTTCACAACATCCCAGGACTGGAAACAAGCAAATGTTCATCGGCAGGTGGGTGGATAAACAAACTGTGGTAAATTTGTGAAACACAATAGTCAGCAATAGAAAGGAATGCACTACTGATAAACACAATGATATTGATGAACCTCACAGACATTATGCAAAGTGAGAGAAAAGAGACACAAAAGAACACATCATGTGCTTCCGTTTATATGAAATACTAGCCAGACAAAACTAATCAGTAGTGATATAAATCAAAGCAGCATTTGCCTGAGGTGGGGGATGGGGAAGGGAGGCAGGAGGAAGAGACTTAAAAGGTAGACACAGTAAGAGAACTGTGTGAGATGGAAATGTTCTATATCTTCACTGAGATGATAGTTACAAGGGTCACTAACTTGTACACTAGCACACAGAAATTTAATTGTACACAAATTGATTCTTTTTTTAATTTCCTCATTCTTTCAATTTTGTACAATGTTCTTTCAGAAACTGAAACAAGCTCCTTAGAGGGAAGGAGGTCGAAAATCAGAGTGTCCACTGTTTACATTAGGGTTCATTCTTGGTGTTCTAGGTTCCGTGTGTTTGGATAAATGTATAATAACATGTATCCATTATCACGGTACCATACAGAATAGTTTCACTGATCTAAATATCACCTGTACTCCCTCCACCCTCCAACCGCTGGTAACCACTGTTCCTTTTACTGTCTCCATAGTTTTACCTTTTCCAGAATGTTTAGTTTTATAAGAAACCTCCAAACTGTCTTGTAAAGTGACTGTACCATTTTGCATTCCCAGCAGCAATGAGTCAGAGCTCCTACTGCTCTCCCTCTTATCCAGCATTTGGTGTTGTCAGTGGTTTGGATTTTAGCCATTCTAATAGGTGTGCAGTAGCATCTCGTTTTAATTTGCAATTCCCTAATGACATATGATGTTGAGCATTTTTTCACACACTTATTTGCCATCTATATATCTTCTTTAGTGAGGTGTCTGTTTAGATTTTTTGCTCATTTTTTATTGGGTTGTTTGTTTTCTTATTGTTGAGTTTTAAGTGTTCTTTGTATATTTTTGGATAATAGTCCTTTATCAGATATGTCTTTTGCAAATATTTTCTGCCAATCTGGGGCTCGTCTTTTCATTCTCAATTACTTTATAGAAACATTTTTCTAGTGTATTTTTTAAAAGTCACCCTGATCCTTTTAGGACAAATTAGTACATTGATAGTTTTTACATAAATTTTAAATATGAATAGAATAGTGAAGGTTGTACCACAGGAGATTTTCTCTTTCTTTAGTTGTCTGTTTTACTTTGTTTTCACTAATTTACTGACTGCCAGGCTTGAATGAATGCCTTTCTCTCTCAGGGCCTCAGTTTCCTCGTCTGTGAAATGAGGGAGCTGAATCAGATGATGCCCAGTGTTCCTTAAAGCTCTCACAGGATACACGCTGATGGCACAGCTGGTGGAGAACAGAACTCCAGCTCACACCACAGCAAGAGAGGCCCACACCCCAAGCAATGTGGAAAATGGATTTAACATGCTGACATGAGGTAAGATGCCTAGTGACTCTCTCATCTTCACCAACACCTCTGTGAGGAGATACACGAAAAATGGGTACTATTTGATCCGCTTCTTGGAGAAGTATTTGTGATGGAAACCTCCCCAGTGCTGAAGTACTGACTATTAAAGTGGAAGAAACACCAATACTCTGAATTACAAATGTATGTAGGGGAGATTGGTAAAAAAGGAAGTGAAGATGCTTTATAAACCTAGACCTGGAAGTGGTTAGGAAGAAAAGCAAAAGGATAATAATAAGAAGAAGCAGTTTAAGCCCATGGACTCCCAGGACCTCCAGGTGCTCTCATAGCCATTAGGACCACTTCAATTGTGATAAAGATTCCTTGGAAGCTCAAACTTTTTTCCTGTGATTCCCACTTCTTACCAGGTATTATCAGCTACACATTGTTTTTTTTTACAGACGAAGACACTAAGTTTTAGAGAGATTAAATGATCTACCCAAGACTACACAAGAAGTGACAGAGAAGAGTGAGGTTCCAACTTCAGACTCAGGGCTCCTTCCATGCCACATTCTTCCCTGCTGTGGTTGGCTCAATTTTATCCCTTTGCTGGGCAAATCTCTCCATTCCTATGCTCACTTCCACTCTTACCTCTTCAATTCCAGCTGCTGGCCAGTTTCATAGGGCTTATGGACACTTTACAGATGACTCTATGTCAGGAGAGATTATTAATATCACAGATGTTGGGATGAAGACTTGAAAACAACCCAAAGTGGTTGAAATACAGAGTAGAAGCCAATACGATGAAATGCTACAAGTTTAGTATAAAAATCTGAACAAGGTATATCCCAATATGAGCTGTGTGCTGCTTTGTATCTGGACATTTCATGCTGTTCTCCTGCCCAGAATGCCATTTCACCCTAGTCTACCTAGCCAGGATCTGCTGTTCAGCCTGCACATCCTAGCTGAATTATCTTCTCCTCTCAGAAGGCTTACCTGGGACATCCCAGGAGAATCATTAAATCTTTCTTTTGTGTCACAACTGTACCTAGAACACACTTTTACTGATGCACTGGACTCAGGGTACTATATAATTGTGTGTGTAAACGTCTGTTTCTGTGGAAGGCAAAAGTAGATTGTCACAAGAATCCCGTGCACACTGTAATTATTTGCTTACATGTCTGCAAGCTCCTGGAGAGCATGATCTGGATCTCATTCACGCCTATATCCACAGCCAGCGCCAGACCAAAGTACAGAAACTTCTATGCCAGGCAGTATTCTGGTAACAAGACAAAGTTCCTCTCCTTGCGGTCCTTATGTTCTAGCAGAGGGAAGTAAATAATGCACATCAAAGCAAAACAAATGAATAAGAACATTTCAGATGGCCATTAAGTGCTAATAAACAGCATGTATTAGACAGGGACCAGCCAAGAGGGACCTTAGCCAGGTCAAGAAAGGTCTTTGAAAGAGCTCAAGGAAGCCTTTGAGCCAAGGCTTGAATGGTGCATAGGAGCCAGCCATGGGAGGATCCAGGGAAAGAACATTCCAGTCAGAAGAGCAGAAGTGCCAAGTAACTCACTGAGACACCGAGGAGCACAGCACATTCAAGGGACGGAATCAAACCGTTTTGGTTAGACTCATACCTCAATCCTCCAGGGGGTCGGGGTGGAGGAATAGCGGAGAGCGTGATTAATATTTCTTGAATGCATTCCAGATCCCTGCAACTTTACATATGTGACTCATATAATCCTCACAACCATAGAGTGCATTATCCCCATTCTACAGGAAAGGAAACTGAGGCCCAAGGAGGAGGTGTGGTAGAAGGCAGATCTGGCTGACCCCTGCCCCGGCTCTCTCCATCACACCGCCCTGTCACCCTCTCCCACCTGCCTCCTGATGAGGTAGAAGAAATGAGAGAAGGGGATGACTCATTCTAATGCTGGGTAAAAAGCCGTAAGCACCACAGACACGTTCAGACCAAACATGCTGTGTTTCAGGACGTGAACGAGCGGAGCCTGTCTTTCTGGCTCTTACCCATCTGTTCTTTCCGCAGCATACCATACCAGAGAGGTCCTTCAAACACATTTTCTGAGCGTTATGGTAGGGATCCAGTTTGAAAGGAAAACTGGCTGTGAAAGCCGAGCTGCAGATAATTCCCTAAACGCTTTCCCCCTAATTACAGTGCACGCAGACAGCCAGAGAAACAAAGCCTTGGGCCCTCTGTTGATTCACTGTCGCCTCATCTGAAGTCTAGGTATTTATTTTAATTCAGGACTTGGTTCCTTTTAAAGGAAAATCAAAGAGTCCCTGAAGAGATTCTCCTGCTAAGATTTCAATCTCCATTTCCTCCGAAATGGATGTCAAAGGCAAAAACCCCAGGATCCTTGTGGCAGTCCACTTCGGGTTTCTAATTTTGACAAGAAAACCATAATCTGGTGGTCTAACCCCCGACGAAGAATGCAAGAAGGAATGAAAATCAAATTGAGGAATCGATCCAAAAAAAGAGGTCTGGGCAAAACGACATTCATGGAAATAAAATCTCCTGAGGCTCGAAGCTAATAGGAGCAGCTGGTGAAGACCACCGAAGACAAGAGAGTAAGAAAGGGCTTCCAGTGAGAGAAAGCAGAGTGGCTTCTCAGGGACAATGGAGCAGAAATTAGCATTCCAATGAACCAGCACAAAGGGACTGTGGCCAAGCCAGGGAAGGAGGCCCCTCTCCTCCTGCCCCTTCTTAAGGTCCATTTGTCTCTCTCCGCAGCCTCCCCACAAAATAGGTTGGTTTCCTACACGTTATCTTCTTGTGTATTTTTTAATAGAAGTGTGTTTTGGGGCTTCATTTAGCTAAAAATAAATCGCTCCTCTGCTTGGGACTTGGGCAGAATATGGCCCCGACATCTAAACACACACTTGTTGTCAGAACTTTGCTGTCTCCTTTTCCCTTTCTTTTAATAAAAGTTTGGATTCCACTGAGCGTTCTTCCACTCTTAAGCTCCAAACATTTCAAACAGCACAAAAGATATGACAAGATGAAAGGAAGTGTCCACAAATAGACAGCTAGACAACTAGTTAGCAGCTGTCTGCTTTTCTTCAGGGGTTTTTTATTTTTTTTTCTGCAGGGGGGAAAAAGTTTATTTTTCATTCTTGAAGGAGGTTGACTACAGACTGTCTCTTTCCTGCTCTCTCTCTCTCTCTTTCTCTCTCTCTCTCTCTCGCACACACACATTGGCCATTTTCCAAGCCTGTTTAGTGTTAGAAGGAGAAAAACACTTACCACGCCATGTGTAACCCTGACCTTTAGAACTCATTGTCCTTCTGGGGCAACGTGTGGAGAGCTGCAGCCTTTAAGTGGAATTGCTCATTCTCCATCTTGTATAGTCCAGTGTTTGCAATTTAATGAGGTTTTGGTGTTCCATCAAGTAAGGGCATTTTGCTAACAAAAGGAACCCGAAGCCCAGGTTTTGATTTAAAAACCTGCCCTGGCTTTGCGGAGCTGGTTTAAATCTATTTCAGATCCGGATCAACTAAGGTTTAATTTTAACTTATTCCTCTTCTTCCCCGACAGACCTGGCAAGGGCATTATTCTTTCATTCTTGATTTTAATTGCAGCTGTGTCGCAAGTTGCTCTCCTCATTGCCTAAGCAGATCTTAAGCTCATGAGATGAAGGTTCTGTAGCATGAAAACAAAATTCTGTGGGACAGCTGAGAACACCTCCAGGTGCGATTTGGATCCTCTCAATGATCCAGTTGGTACTGTGGGAGGGAAGAGGGGTAACGAGAGCTTCTCTGAGTGAGGTCTTTCGAGGCCGGGAGTGCATACTTCTGCTCACACCTTGCCCTGAAACACTGGACCATTATTCCCTCCTGTGTTTTAAACACCACCGCAATTACCTGGCCAAACTGGATTCATCCCCATGTCCTCTTTCTCATGAGCAGCAATGGCCCCTTGTCCAGGAATGGGTGTCAGCCCAGAGTTTGCCTTCTCTCACCCATCACCACATCAAATCCATCTCTACTGATGTCAATTCCCTCTGCTAATCACCTCTTCCATGTATCCCTGCCCTGCCCGGCCTCTGATGCTGCCCCTTCCCTAACTGATGTTACAGCCAAGTCTCATTTCCCTCTCATTCATCCTCCATGCTGCAGCAGCAAAGTTGTTTGTTTGTTTTAATTACTATTACGATCACCTTTATCACCATCCCCCAGTGATTCTCACCTGCCTCAGCATGAAGTCCAGGCCTTGCCTAGGTTTTAGGGCCCCTCACAATCTGACCTCTGCTCATTTCCATGGCCTCTTCTCTTGTCACTCACCCCTAAACTCAACACCAATCACATCAACCTACTAACACGCAGGCTTCCATGACTTTCTTCAAGCTGACCCCTCTGCTGGCACATCCTTCCCCAACTCCAGCCTGATCAACATCTCTGTTCACTCCACGAAAACTTTCCCTAACCTTGGTTTTGGTTAAAGGTCCCACCTCTGTGTCCCACAGCACTGCAGGAACACCACTACCTCTGCACGTGGCTGTCAGCCACTTACTGGCAGTAAGCTTTGGTCCTTGTTTCTCACTCCTCTGCATTGTAATCAGATGAGGAACAACTTAAGCATCTCTCTCCCCACAGCCTTGCCCAGGACTGGCCATCAATAAATAAAATTGATGGGTTGATTAACTAATTAGTTAAACATTTACCTAAGAAACAAGTCAGAGGTTTCTGCAATCCTGTCAGTCATGGTAGGAAAAGAGGCCAAGAGGTCCTCTTGATGAAAGCTCACCCAGAGCAGCTTGTCTGTCTAGGGCTGACTGTGGGACGTATGACAATGTGTGAAGCCCTAAGGATGGGGACACATCCTGTCCCTGATCTGTAGGCACCTCCTGGGGAGAGACTCCTCAGTGACTGAGTTCACCCTTCCATATCATGGAGAGGCAGTCTGGGGGTAGCAGAACAAGACTTGGACTGGAGTCCAAAGGCCTGGATCTTCTGCCATTTACTCACTTTGCAACTCCATGGAAGCCATATAACCTCTCTGAGCCTTCATCTATTAAACAGGAAAAGACCACCCATCCTGCCTCTTCTACAGTCTAGGCATGAGGATAACATCATATGTAAAAACACTTCGCAAATGGAGGGTGATACAAGCTATCATGCTTATTCTACTTTTTCAAGGGTTTACTGTCTGGTCAGCTTAGAAAATATGCCTAATTTTTTTTTTTTTTTAAGATTGGCACCTGAGCTAACATCTGTTGCCAATCTTCTTTTTTTTTAATTTTTATTCTTCTCCCCAAAGCCCCCCAGTACATAGTTGTATATTCTAGTTGTGAATGCCTCTGGTTGTGCTATATGGGACACCACTTCAGCATGGCTTGATGAGTGGTGCCATGTCCGCACCCAGGATCCGAACCAGCGATACCTTGGGCCTCCGAAGCAGAGTGCACTAACTTAACCACTCGGCCCCCGGGCCGGCCCCTGCCTGAATTCTTTAAAATTCTGCCCTGTAGAGATGTTCTCCCATTAAAATCTTGAACATATATTTCCTAGCAAGTAGGATAGAAGACAAACCTGTGTGGTACAAAGCCATATTTTGAAGTAGGAAATCAGTGTGTTTTTTCTTCATGACTGCTGCCATGGAATTTCTTCACTGTTCCCTTTCCGCACATGCCCGGATACCTAGATGTGAGTCACCTAATGCTTGGAGGTAAAGGAGATGCTGAGGAACCAGAAAACCAAGAGGACACAATCTTCAATTTTGAGTTCAAAGCCACTGGTCCAAGTGTAAGATGGAAAGATTTAGAGCATACTTTCATAGTGGGTTGTTCCTGCCACTAGACTCTAGTCTACAGACTCAATGGGCTGAGAGAAAAGACGAGAAAGGATCACATGGACAGAAATGGAATGAGATGGAGAGACCATAGGCATCTGCATGAGCAGGCACCATCCATCAGCTTCGTAAGCCTGGGAGCTGACTGGGAACCTGGATCCCCAGCCATTGTCTACTGATGACTACCAATCGACAGCAATAAGCATGTCACCCAGGACAAGAGATGTTCATCTCATCTCTGCCCCAAGACTTGCCCTGCCTTTCATCCAGACCACTCCATGTCAAAAATGGTCCAAAGCATTTGTAGGGTCCTACATACACACACACACAAACACACACACACACACACACACAAGCCTATCTCTTCCCCTTACATACATGTAAAGTACCCCTTAGACTTCATATAGAGCTTCAGAAATTAAACTGATAAATCAAAGGCAAATTTCTAGGGCAAAAAACTTAGCCTCTTAACAAATACAGTAGAATATTTACTCTGAAGAATTGACTTTGAATAATATCAAGATCTTACTGGAAGTAGTTATTGTAATAAAAATTCTCTCTGAGTGCATCATCCTTATTTATGGAAAGTGTTTGGCACATTTTGCTGATAGAAAGGAGCATTTATGGAGCCAGATGATCCTGGGTACAAACAGTTACTGAGCCGGCTGAGTTGGTGGGGCAGAGAGGAGTGGTGGATGGTGTTACAAAGACAGGGTCTGAGCATCCGTGTTTCTGCCCAACAAGGGATCTGCTTTTTATTCATACTCGGATCTTTCTGGCAAGAAGCAAGCAGGATTAAACCCTCCTCACATCTCTGCAGCAAGGGCTGAACACAATGACGACCAACCAAAGCCTGGAGCATGAAGATGAGGAAAAAGCAGAGGGTGCAGAATCCTGCAAATAAATGAACAGCCTAAATCCTAGGGGAGAGAGAACGTAGTGGGCTTACAGCCATGCATGTTGGAGAATACAAACACCACTCATTCATTTGACCATCAGTTTCTAAACACCCTATGCTCCAGGCATATGGCACTGTGGGAACAGAAGTCAATACCATCAACAGAGCTGCTGCCCTCGTGAAGGTTACTATCCACTGCAAGAGAAATAATTACCAAGGCAATTATGATACAGTAGAACAAGTGCTATGATAGGGAAAGAAAGCTTTCCTGTAGTGCTCCTATTATGGAAACACCTGGAGAGGAACTTGACATAGTCAAGGGTTGAGAGTGGCGGTTAAGGATGGTTATGTTAGAATTTACTTTTAAGCTCAGGCTAAAGGATGAATATGGGCTTTTTAGGTAAACAGGATGTAATGTGTGAATCAGGCTGTTGGAATAATCAGAGTTCCAACAGTAGAGGACCAAGAGCAAAAGCAAACCCACAGATATATTTTTTCTGGCCCACAGAGTATTGTGAGTTTGTTGTTGTTCTTACTGTTCATTACTGGCCAACAATGAAGGTTTCCCATTAAAATTCAGATTTCTGATTTCTCTTGAAATTCCCTCATGGTAGCAACTGGCTGGAATTGAGTAGTGATCGACCATTGAAAAAGAGCCTGATTTGCCCCCGTCCCAACCCCTCCTTCTTGCGTCCCTACCAGTGAAGCCTAGGTCAGCTGCCATGTATCATGAAGCTTGTGATATTGTCCTTCTAACAATAGGGTTCAAGACAAAGTAAAATGCTTCTTAAACCTATGCTTCAACCAAAGGTGGAAAAGGTAGGACAGAGCAGGAAGCTGTGTTTCACCCAGCTCTTTCCCTCATTAGTAGGGCCAGCCCAGCCCCTGTATGCATTGGTGTTGAGGCCCTGGGCTAGACCTACATGAGGGTAGGAACCATGTCTTCTTCACCTCTGCAGATTCAGCACCAGGCACAGTGCCTGACTCTTAATAGAGGAGAAATAAATGTGGTTTTTTTGAACGAATAAAAAAGGTATACAATGGCTACAATGCAAGAGAGAGCACATCTTATTCAGGAAATTAGGGAGATAAAATTGGGATGAATATAAAGGAGCAAGGAGGAGCCTGACATGGGGGAGAGAGGTAGACAGAGGCCATATTAGGAAGGTCTGGCCAGATTTTCTGGAGTTTAGCTTTATCCTAAGGGCAATGGGAACTTTTTGAAGGGTTTTAAGGAAGGGAGTGGACTTGACTAGATTTGTGTTTAGAAAGATCTCTCAGCAGCATTGTAAAAAATGGATTTGGGGGAGAACGTATTACAGTCTGGTCTGGGGAGGCATCACATGGTCGAGGAGATCACCAATGAAGGCCTAAATGGATGGACGGCGGTGGTGGGACGGTGGGTAAAGAGTTTTCAGGTGACAGAATCAGCAGGATCAGATGATGATTTGAGGGTAGAGAGAAGAAAGTGAGAAAGGGTCAGACTTAGGTCCTAGGGGTGGAAATATACAGCACTAGAAACAAACAGGATTCCCATGAACCCAATGAATCGTAAGGAGTCCACCTTCCCTCGTCCCAATCTTTTGTTTTCCCTTCCCTTACCCTTCTGGAGGTTCAGATACTATTTCAGCTAGGGTTTGCCAAATGAAATACAGGACACTAGTTAAATTTGAATTTCAGATAAATAACAAATTTTTTTAAATCCAAGTATGTGCCACGAAACATTTGGTCTTCCTGTATTTTTATTAGCTAAATCTGGCAACCTTAGTTTCAGTCCACTCCTTCATCCAGGGCTGTCCTCTCTTACCCACCCCACGGCCCAAAAGTGGTGATTTGAGGAGGCGTCATCCTACCACAGAGCAGGAATCTAGAAACACTGTTCTAGAGTTACCCTCTCTTGGCAAATAAATGGAGTTGTTTTCTGTAATATATTCCTGTGGCTCATTAAGTTTTGGTGTAAGGAAACCAGCACCATACTCCACCAGAGTAGTTTCTGAAGGAATCAAGGGATTAGTTATAAGGCAGAGACAATGAACCAAAATCATAGACACAAAAGGGGGCAAGAGAAGAGGAGGGAAAGAGAAAATATGAGGAGAGGAGAGAAGAGAAGAGGCAGACAGAACCAAAGAAAACCACCTCCATGATGGGTCCAGGGGAAGTCTTCGAGGGCCTCAGGAATCTTTCTTACACACACACGTGGGTGATGGAATTATAGGCACAATTTTATTCCTTAATCTTGCACTTTTCCCTATTTCCAAAGGCACTGCATTGACTATATGCCGCTTTTATAATCAGATTTTTAAAAATCAGCGAATGTCATTTGAAAAAGGAAAAGTAAGCAGGCTACTCGAAATTTTTGCTATGAAAATTGTAGGATTTATCTTCAAACCTTCGAGAGCTGTTAGCACCATTTGAGTTTATGGGGCAGAAGCATTTGTGGCAAAATTGGTGGAGGAGACAACGCTGTCTGATGACGGCAGAAGCGGTCATAAACCGAAGCACTTGCTTTTAGGAGTGGTACTTACCACTGGAGAAGCTACTTGTTCTAAAATGTCTAAAACCTTGGAAGAACCCTATCAACATGCTACACCTTTTCAGCAGAACCTTTGCAATCGGATACCACCATGCACCCAAAGTGTCGACGCAGAAAAGGAAAAGATAAAATGATATGTTTTCTTCGTTACAATGCCAATTTGCATCTTTGTTTTCCTTACCCACACATGAATTCCAATGGGTGCAAACTATTCTCTCCAGGGAGGAGGGGGAATGAGGTAATCATGACAAATTATCCTTTTTCCAAGTTATCATCATCTTGCTCTGTCTCTGTCAAATTGTTCCTCAAACACAGCAGTCTGCAAGCCCTGCTCACCCGCCTCCCCTCGCGTGCTATTTATACCTTTCGGATCAAACCAGCCCTTTTGCATATCTCAGCCATTTTGGGGCTGCGGTGACGAACTACATGGCTTTCAGTCTCTTCCACCAGCATTGCTCGTGGGCACGTCCCTGAACATCTTTAAGGACAGTGTGTTCCACAATCACTTCCATCTGAATCTGTCAATAATTATGATAGAGGGGGCTAGACTAAATTTCGCCCGGGAAGGAATCATTCATTTTTCATGCCTACCTGTTGCTTCCACATTATCTGTAAGCGGTAACACAACCTTGATCTGCAACTTTGCAAAGAAGTGAATGTGAGCTTCTTTTCTTCATTCCCCCAGGAAACTAATCACTATTTCTCCTAAGACTGTGCTTTTTCTTCTTAAGGGATTTTCTTTCTTTCACAGCTGTGTGTGAGGTCTCAGTCTCTTTTACCGGAGCGGGTACTCGTGGAAAAGAAACACAATCTGAAACGTGGTGAAAGACTAAGGGGCAGGAGTAAAAGAAGGAAAGAAGAGTGTAACAAAGAAGGGAGAGAAGAGATGGAGGGAGAGTACGAAGTTAAGGAGATGATGATTTTTTTCTTGGAACAATCAGCTTAGCAGAACATTGCAGCTGTTTCTTTCCAACTGTTTTTCTGGATGGAAAGTTAGTTAGAGTGACTGCAGAATTTTTAAGCTTCCCCATGGTGGCTTCCAGGCTTCTCTTACCAGTCTCACTTCTCCCCCATGATCCCCCCTTTCTTTAGTCAGCATCCTAGGAGTTTATATGTAAAGTATTTATAACTACTAGATGTGGTTATATTCAAAACAAATCATTGATGCTACAAAATCAGGAGGCTTAAAAATGAAAATGAGACTTTTGTAAAACTTAAAGCGAGTATGCATGAGGAGTAGAAGGAGAAGAGGACATTTTTTTAAGAACTCTAAGTCCACTTTTTCCAACCCACTAGGAATCCATGCATTTGGAAAATTCAAGGGAACTTACGGTGACTGGAAACTTGTTGGACTCTAGACAATAAATTATGCTCTGGTTCACCCATCTTCCCACTTGGGTTTAGGAAAATGTATAGGAAGGAGCTGCATGCGGGCCAGCACTTCCCTTAACTCTCAAACAAGGAATGTGGTGAGTAGCCAGTTTGGACCTCCATGACCTCAAAGGAAAAATTAGCCTTTCCACTTAATTCCTACCCGATGTGGGAGAGCAGAAAGAGGAGAGGATGTGGAATCAGGGGACTCAGATCGAGTCTTGCCTATTTGTGGACACGGATTGAGTCTCAGTTTTCTCACCCTTAAAATCAGAATAACTAATCATCGATGAGCATTTAATGACATATGGCTACAAAAAACAGGTAAACTGAAAAGCTCTCTGTGTGCTGGTTATCGCCACTAATGTCCTGGCTCAAGGGGAGGATCAGGCCCGACATCCTCCTCCTCGTTTGACTCTAGCATTTGCTTCCAAAAAATTAGCCTCAGAGATTTCTGTTTACCGTCTGAGTGTGCTCAGCCTCTTTAAAAGGGCAACGCGAAAGTTGATCCTTTCCTCCCCAACTGAAATCTGTCTCTAAACCAATAATGCTCACATCTAAAATAAAATTCACAGTATTTTCTGCAAGTTTCTTACAATGGAAACATGTTAGTTTAAAAAGCAGAAAGGAAAGCAGGACAGAAACAAAATTAATTTTCTTAAATAATAATAATGGCAAACCTATATAGAGCCTTCTCCAGGTTAGGAAGAAGCCTGATGAAGTACATACTGTTAGTATCCCATTGTACGGATGAGGAAACCGAGGCAGAAAACATGTGAGTGATAGGCTTATGCCCAAGGTCCTATAGGTAGTAAATGACAGCATGGCTGGATTCTGATTAATTTGAGTATGCAATCTAGAATCAATGGTGATACAAGGTTGGCAATGAGGGTGACAGACACGTTTCAGTGGTTCCACTTTGCCTTCAGGATAAAATTCACACTCTTAAGCAATAACCACAAGACACCTCCATGGCCTCAGATGATGCCTCCAGCTTTATATCCTGCCACGTCCTCACACCCACCTCTCTGTAGTTCCTTTAGGTGTCATGTCTTGCTCTTCACTCTTTCTTAATCCACACATATACTTCCCACCTCTACTCCTTTTGTCTATGCATCTATATCTTACTCATCTAGGAAATCTCAATTCAAGTGTCGCCTCCAACCCCTAAACCCAGTCAGATCCACAAGCTTCCTGCCTCTCACAGCATGCCTCATGCATACCCACTGGTAACAAATAACACACAGTACCGAGTTCCTTGACTGTTTCCAGAACTAGATGCTGACTTTCTGGAAGAGTGACGGCATCTTCTCCTCTTCATGCGTGGTATGGAATAGAGTGTCTACAAGGGAGTCGTTGCCAATAAGTGTTGTTGACTGAATGAACAACCAGGAACAGACAAGTACAGGAAAAATAATTGCAATAATGACACTAAGACCCCATACTGGTGTATATCTTTAGAATTTTTAAAAGGTTTTCATAGATTTTCTTGTTTCACCCTCAGAAGATTTTATAAAAATCAACTGCTTCATCATGAAAACACATATTTGCAAATAATTTTCCTACTCCAAACCATTTCTATAAAATTTGTGTCAATTTGTATAAACTCCCTGCTTAAAATCTCCATGTTTGCCCCATCTCCTTTTTCTTCCACTTATCTAAAATAAGCTTCATTTGGGTCACATTTGTACACATTTGTGGGTTTCTCTGCTGTCCTAGAGAATCCATATCCTTCACTTATGGGCCTTTGGTCTTCTTCTTCCCGTTTCTTTCTAATAAAATTCCATAAACTCTCTCTTTGTGGCCACAGGTAGCCACTCTTTTAATTTTTTTGGCCTCAAAATTAGCCCTCTGTCTCTGAAGCCTTTTGCTATGGGGCATGAAGAAGCCGGGAACTTTCTGCCTTTTTCCAGCAACCTGTTATATCTACTATTCCAGTAACCATCTATTTTGTTCCTATTCTGTTCTTTTCTGTACCTTCTTACAGTTTAGTCTCCTCAGTTTCTATTTGTTTAATTTTTCAAACTGCTCTCTGAGGATCGATGGGAACTCCTGAGCAGCCAGCAAGGGGCCATGGAGGAGGCAGCAGGTGGGGATCCCCCTCCCTCAACCTCCTGCCAACACAACTGCCTCTGGCACTTATTGGGCTTCAGCTAAACCACCATGTGAAGGAAGGATTCTGAGTCTGAGGCTCCTATTAGTATGAATATCACTGCGCCACCCACTGGAAACTGTGTTAGAGACTTTCTTTGCCATTTCTTTGGATGATACAACACTTGCCTACTTTTCTTTCTGACCTCTCAATCTTCTTTTCCTCAGCATTCTCAACATACACGCAGCCCCTAAACTTTGGAGTTAGCCTTGACTCCACCCTCTTTCTTATCCTAAATCACCTAGAAGTCTTGGTTCTACCTCAGAAAATGTCCTCAAATCAGGCTCCTCTTCACTATTCCCACTGCCTTGTTTTAGTTTGGAGCTCATCATCTCTTGAGAGAAGGCTCTTACACCTTACGCTCCTCTCTTCCTCTCTCTCTCTCAGCCAGTTCTCATACTGTGGCAAGAATAATCTTCCTAACACCTAAGTACCCCAGAAGTCCTTTATCCCCTTCACCACCAGCTCCTCAGTTCCATGCATGCTATCTCTCTTTTCATCCCACATCAACCCAAATATAGGACTGAAACCTCTTCAGGGTCCTTCCAAAAACAAACAATGAGCAAGGTCAACTTTACTGAAAATCTGTGGAGGAGATGGAGGAAGAGACTGACAACTTCCTCACCACAGGAAACCACTGACAAATTCCGATTAGACACTTGTTTCCTCCAGTGACTCTTCTGGGCCAGGCCACCGCTAGGGCGTTCTCTCTGAACTTTACCCTGAGAAGTCCAGACCTAATGTCCCTGGTTCTCTCTTCCCTATTACCCCAGAAGCACCCCTAAATTTCTCATTCCTCCTACAGGCATAGATCTGAAGCATGAGTCCCAAATGCGAGAAGCAACAGGAAAGGACATCAGTTTGGGATCAGCCACATCTGATTGGACTCCCAATTCTGCCACTTGCTCTGTGACCTTAGATAAGTTATTTTGTCTCTCAGAGCCTCATTTTTTTTTTTTTAATCTGTGAAATGGGATGGTAATATCCCTCTCAACAAGGTTTATATAAGGATTAAGGATAATATGTGTAAACCACAGAACACATAATAGGAACCTAATAAATGGAACTAAAGATAATTTGATGCTTGCTGCTCCTGCTACCACATCTCTACCATGTTTGCTATGAGGAAACAGATTCCTCATGCATGAATCTTGTTCTATGAACATTGAGGTCACTGTGCTGTAGGTTGTTACTGTGACCTGCTTGAGACCTACAAATAAGGTCTTCTCTCTCTGGATCCAACACAGTAAGTAGAAATGACCGTAGCTATCCTCCTGAGAGGCGTGTGATAGAAGAGTGTCCCTTCTGTAAAGGAGAGAGACAACTAGGAAGGCAGGAAGTCCTGAGCAACTTAAATAAAGACCTAGATTCACCACATCCTAGTTTTATTTGCTCCTCGCCATCTCCAACAAGTCTCGTTGTACAGCTCAGCTGGACAAGTGGCTGAGTCTTTCACCTATATGGTGGCCCCAAATGTTAAAAGCAGAAGGGGTTCTTTGGAGGAGAGCATCGTGGTGGTAGCAGTAATATTTGAGAAGCTCCAGCAGGAAGGTGAATCTTGGGGGGAAAGGCTGAGATTTCTTGATTCGTTTGCCCGGCCCTCTCAAGAAATTCTACTGATAGTGGAGGTTTCTGGGTTTTATTTTTATTAGGAGGGTTGACATTTCCAAATGTGAGTGCTGCTCAGGTCCTGTGGCTTCTCAGGGAATTTCTTGCTGTTATCCTCGTTGTAGGCAGCCCTGATTTACAGAACCATAAAGTCATCTGGAATCACCAAATCAAGAGATGAAGTCAGAATCAAGTGCTTAGAACAGAGCATTGACAAAACTCTAAATAAACACACAAATTTATAGAAACCCCAACACAACAGAATACCATTTCATCCTAATTATCCTCAGACATCATCCAAGGAGGTGACATCCCTCTTCAGATTGCTGCCAGGACAGGTTCGAGCTCTTTAATGTCAGCTAAGCTCTCGATGTGCTTCACCTAGCATTGTTCTTCCTTGTCTATGGTCAGTTCCCTCTCTACCTCCTTCAGTGACTGTTCCAAATCCCACCACTCACCTCAAGCCCCCTGTCCTCCCTGTATCCCTCTCCCTCAGATGATCTCACAGAAAATTATTTCACAGACAAAACAGGTAACACTTATCTGGTTTCCCTTATCCTCTGTCCTCCACCCCAGCAACCATCCTACACCAACATCATCCTGACCTTCTCCCTCCAACGTCCAAGGAAGAGATGTTCCTCCTTCTGCTGCAAATACATTCTTCCTTATTGTTCTCTGTCTGATCTTTTCCCATCAATGGTCCTTCAACTTTTGATGATTCAAATCTTCCTTCTCCATTGGATCCTTCCCCTACTACTGAGAAATGTGAGCAAGTGTCTCCTAATATTAATGTTTTCTTCCATTCCTACATCCTTTTATCCCTATCTGGGAGCTACTGCCCTCTTCTTCCCTCCTTTTCAAAGCCAAGTACCTGGAAAGAGTTGTCTGCTTTCAATGTACTTAGACTCTATCATTCACTTCCCAACTCAACCTCTTAAATGCTCTCACCAAAAATACCCGAGGAACTCCATGTTGCACAACCTGATGAATGCTTTTTAATCTTCACTGATGTGACCCCTCAACTCTTGCCCTCAGCACCACTACCAGCTCAATTATCTAGAAAATGCCTATTCATCTTTAAGATACAGTTTAAGAGTCAGATCCTCAATGACTCTTTCCAGGCCTCTCTAGCCAAGGGTGACTCCTCTCTCTTGGCATGCGTGCTGGACATCACGCGTAATTCTATTCTACCTCATCGTACATGGTATTGCATTTAGCTCTTTACGTCTCTCTGTCCTCTCCTGATCTGTAAGTTCCTTGAAAACACAGCATTGTATTTTCAGTACCTGGCATGTAGGCCTCCAATAAACCTTATTTCAATTAACTGAATTCATTCTCATCTGTTACCAAGAAACAAGTTGAAGCAGAGTTTATTTGCTTCTTTAGGAAAATCTTGTAGACTAATTTGAACTAGAACCAAGTCTCTCTTTTTCTAATAGATATTAAACAAGAAGAAACTCAAACATGAAAATATTCTCTAAATTGAAACTGAACCTCACACGTTTTGATTCAAGTTCGTGGTAGTAACACTTTTGGGTATGTCACACGGACCATGGTTACACACTAGTGTTGATGGTAGGACAAGAGGATTCTGCTTGGGCAAGTAAGCTGGTACACCTGAAAGAGTCCTAGGCCAGGAAGAAAGACAGTGGGTTCTATTCTGTGCTCCGCCATTAACTCACTTGACCAAGTCCCTTCCTCAAGTCACCCCATCTGGACAATGATGGGGTTGAATTACATGATCTCTAAGGGCACTTACTGAATTGAATGGCTAAAGTTCTATTTTTTCAGAGGCTTCAAAGACTTAATATGTGGAGTAAAGATGAAGGTCACAGATTTCAAGAGGCTGAGGAACTGTGAAACTAACCTGTAGGAATGGGTATCAGCAAGGATACTGAAGTCTCCAAGAAAGTCAACCACGGATAGGATTCAAGAAAAGCCTATGATTCAGGTTGAAATGATTAATGAAGATGGGAGAGCAACCTGGAGGGCAGCAGACTTCCAAGCTGAATCTGGCAAAGGGTAGTGTAAATGGAGCCACAGATCACAAAGGCCAAGAGCCTGGCAAAAATCTGTGAAGGGTGACAGTAGAGCAAGAAAGGAGACAAGGAATATATGGAACCCTTTTGATCCCATGAAACCACCAGGAAATAGGCAGAGTAATCCTCATGGGAGGGAATTGCAAAGACTTACTATCCAAGGATATCCAGTTTTCAGGTGAGGTGAAGAAGTTTTTGATGTATTATAAATGCAACAAATATTCATGGAGTTCCTACTGTAGGGAGATACTGTGCTAGGCACTGGAGATGCAGTGTAAATAAGACAAATGTTGTTCCAGTCATTCAAGATATTTTCTGTAATGGAACAAACTATAATCACAATGATGCCAAGTGTGCCTTGAGGAATGCTGGGGCATAGCTTCGGTAGAGTAAGGCAGTCAAGTCTTACTCCTCTGGTGACAATATTCTATACCCTGAAAGGATAATGGGGTTTGACTTTGTGTCTCAGGTTGATAAGACTAAAAAGGGTAACAGCTGGCTGTAAAGTTCCAAGAAATTTGCTTATTTTTAGTGATTTTACAAACTTGCTTCCATACTGTGACAGCTGAGCTGAACATCCTTTCACAGGTGAACTTTCACCCCAAGACATTTCTCATGTTTCAGCAGATTTGGTTCCATGTCCCAGCCCCTACCCCTACCTGCTTTATTTCATCCAGAGACTTCCTTGCCTACCATGTCCTTCAGTATCCACCATTTTGTTCTCTATTCCCAGGACCAACATAGGGCCACTGAACTAGAGCTTCAGGTTTTCATCATTCTTGGTAACACACACATTTACAGAAAACTTGCATATTCCAAGCTTTGTGCTTGAGGCAGATAACACTGGTGATTGGCTTAGTCCTTTACTCACACTGGACTTTCATCTGAGTATCAAAAGGTTTAAGAAGGATGGAATTGGATCCAATCAAAGTCTCAGAGCCAAATTAGTGCCTAAGAAAAATAAGGTGGTTTATTAGTCAGCTTTTGCCGCAATAACAAAAGGCCCCCCAAATATTAACAGTTTACAAGAACAAACATTTAGATCTTGCCCTCATTATGTGAGGGCTGAGAGTTGGTTCTGCTGAGCTTGTCCAGACTCCACTGGGGTTCTGCTGGGTTCCACTAAGCTCCTCATGTTTTCTCCTTCTGGGACCAAGGCTCAAGGATCAATCATACTTGGGGCGTGCTCTTCTTAACAACAGAGAACAGACACTCAAGGTGTAGAGTTAAGCCATGTAAGTTCCTGTACAAGTTCTGTTTAGACATAGTTTATATCACATCTGCTCATAATCCATTGTCCAAAGCAAGTTACATGGCCAAGTTCAAAGTCAATGAGGCACAATATTATATTCCATCTACATAAAAGTATGGCAGGGGAACGGGACAGGGAATGGAAAACAAGTCTTGTCAATAAATATTACAACCCAACACAGGTAGTATAATGGGAAGAAAAGGGAATTCGGGGTCAGAACACTGCAATTCAGGTCACTGCTCCAGCTATTTACTGTATGAGCTTGGACATGATTCACCTCTCTGAACCTCAGCCTCGTCATCTGTAAAATGGGGATAGTGACATCATTTATACTAATTCACATGATTTTTGTGAGGATCAATTTGCCCCATGCATGTGAAAATGCAAATCAGCTATCAAACACTTTGAAAAGCTTTTTTATTTTTTGTAATAATTTATTAGTAATAGTAGGCAGCTACAGAGCAGGAACTATAGTAGAAATTTCTCCAGAATTTAAACATATAAATAAACAAGTAATCAATTCTATTTTGTCAGGAGCAGCTTCTCTTGTGTTCACCTATAAAAGGTACCAGATCTGAAATCTGTAAGAGCCATCTAGACTCAGCAAAATCACCATCAGACAGACAGTTTTACAAAGGTTACACTGACGTTTGAAATATATGCAAATTGTGTTATTAATAATAATAGCAATAATAGTATTCATGACGCACTTCAGAGTTTGTAAAACACTTGTTTGACTCATGATGATACTGAGTCTCAGAGAGAGTAAGTGCCTAACGCTTCGCAGCCCAATAAGACAGGGATGCTCACGTTAGATTTGGGTAAACCAGGCTTCCCAATTTCCCATGGAACCAGTAAGAAAATTTCTAAAACACATATATAAATACATAGACAAACTGATGCATGTGATCAACAAAACTGAAACTCTCTATGTTACAGAGCTCATGAAAGTGATTCGTGTATGTGTGTAAAATTTTCATTGTTTTAGAATGAAAAAGCTGACGGAAAGGCCAGAGAAATGTAGCCGCAATCACACAGCAGTATCTGAAAACTCACGAGGTCCAACTTTGCAATCAAGAGGTTTGCTCCTAGGCAGATGGCAAACAAGGTTCATTTTCCAAGGTGACAGTGGGCAAGTGGGCACAGAGAGACTAGGACACATACACGCGTGCACATAGAAGAGATGTGTGGACAAGGGAGACTAGGACCCACACACACACTCCCAAACTTTCAGGCCCTAATCGTACAGACACACAGGCAGAGTACTCACAAATCAAAGGAACTGGCACGTGCCTGGAGGTTATTTCCTAGGATAGGGAGCCTGCCTTTTATTTCACCGATACGCCACTTTGTAAAATTATAGCATTCATGAGATTCCTAACTCTGTGTGAGTCCAAAACCTCATGAGAGGGTGGGAACTTCTCAGATAGGGTCTTACCTAGACTGATGGGGTCTCAGGTTGGGAAGCGGCAGGTTGGAAGCTAAAGCTAAGAAGACCATTCAAAGGAAGACTCTTTGCTGACTTCCCACTGATCAGCAGGTGCATTGGAAGAGATTTGAACTGGGATATTGCAGCTACTCTGTCACTTGAATCAAGAACCTCACTTTTTTAATTTCCTAAACCATTGCAGCAAATCCTAACTGGAATCGGAGCCCCTAATCTCAGCCTCCTCCAATACATCTCTTAAATAGTAACCAGAGAGATCTTTGTAAAATGCCAATCTGACCATGTCTGACCCCTTAATAAAGAAAATCCCTCTAATAAATCACAGCTGCCTGAGGAGAGAGGCTGAAACCCTCTGTGCTGAATCTGAAGTTCCTCATCCCACACTCCATTCTGTGTCTCACCCTCAACCCTGCAGTTTAGCCACACCCGGTTAATTTCAGGACACTCTCCCATGGGTCCCCTATTCCTTCATGCCCCTATGTCTTTACTCAAGCCATACTTTTTGCTTGAAATGCCCTTTCCCTTTGTCCATTAAGCAAACTCTTAAACAGCTCCAAAGCTTCAGCTCAAATGTAGCCTGGTCTAGATGCCACCACTTCACCCCAACCCCCAAGATAATTAGTTTCTGTGTCTGCAACGTGCTCCTACAGCCCATACTGACGTTTTTCTTTCATTGTCCTCAATACATTACAATTGCCTCTTTTCTTGTTCGTCACCCCAACTGGACTGTGATGGCAGGGATCTTGTCTTACGTACCTGTATATTCCCAGTTTGGCAGGGGATACGGAGTACACGTTCAATGCAGGTTTGTTGAAAAAAGCCCATGGAGCATTTACAGAACTTCATGAGTGAATTGGGAAAGGTATGTAATATGCATTGGGATCTCTTTCTAACTATGTTAAATAACAGGGGAACAATCACTGGAATGGTGAAGTGATCTCACACATTTGCTTCCAACCATTGGCCCATGGACCACATCCAATCTCTGATAAAGTTTTCAGTAGGTCCTCATAAAGTGAGAATAAGGTGATAAAGTGAGATTTTCTACAATTATTCCCTTCCTTCTTTTTTGGTGTTAAGATAGCTTTATTTTAATGAGATAAATGGAGCAGTAGTAAACAGCAGTTTTGCTTGGATTTTGCTTATTTGTTTATGCCCTTACTTGGCAATCTAAAAATAAGCAAGTCAATTTTGGTCTTTGTAACAGTCAGGGTCTCAGCAGGAAGCAGAATTCACCCCAGATGGTTCAAATAAAGAGACCTTAATGAAGGGACCACTCACAGAGCTGGGAGAGTTGGGAGAATAAACAAGGGTGGTGAGATGCCCAGAAGGAGAGGAAACAGTGTCAGGGGAGCCTGGTGGGAGCTAGAGCCATGGGGAAAAGGCTACCAGCAGAAGCCACAGCGTTGGATGGACATCGCTACTTCTGACATGCAGCACTGAAGCAACATTTCTCTCCTGTCACCCCTCAGTCTCCTGCAGGCACTCCCATTGGCCACACCCAATTGGAAGCCAGCCAGCAAGGGTATCCAAATGGCGCCATCCATGGGGGTCAGCCTCCCGGGCACAGAGAAGTTCAGAGATGCACATGGAATGGATTGGGAGAAGGAGAGAAATGAGGAATAATTTGCATAGTTCCCCTCAACTTTTTAACTTGTCCTTGAAAACTAAATTTTTGCTATCACTACTCTAGTGGCCTGAGCACCTAAAAGGGAAACAGAATCCTGACTTCTAGATTAATCCCTTCTAGTTATTGGCTGGATGATCTAAGCAAATTCCTTAACCTCTCTGGACTACATTTTCCTCATCTGTAAAGGAGGAATAAAATTCCTGTCCTACCAACCTCTAAGATTGTTGCAAGAGTCACAAGAGGCAATATATACAAAAGAGTTTATAAGCTGCAAAGTACTGTACAGTTTAATTTAGCCAGCACTTACATAGTCCTTACTGTGTGCCAGGCTCTGTTCTAAGGCCTCAACAAATAATAATCCCAGCCATCCTGGGGCATAACTTTTCCTCACAGGAGCAGAAAATGTTTGAAGGATGAATGTTACTCTCGTCTTTACCACCAATGTTATAACAGGGGTCAACTTCATTGATTCTGAAACAAGAATGCTAAGCTAACCTTTACATATCATGTGGAGAGGTTTTAGGATATCTTGACACTTTGATTCAAAATAAGACTGACAGATGAATGGATAAAGAAAAGATGAATGAAACACATAATGAAATATTATTCAGCCTTGAAAAAGAAGGAAATCATGCCATTTGTAACAACATGGATGATCCTTGAGGACATCACTCAAAGTGAAATAAACCATAAACAAAGGCAAATATTGCATGATTTCACTCATATGTACAATATACAAATATATATATATATATTTTAAGTCAAATTCATAGTAATAGAGAGTAGAATGGTGGTTGCCAGGGCCTAGGAGGAGGGGCTCATCGGGAGTAACTATTTAATAGGTATATAGAGTTTCAGTTTTACAGGATGAAACGTGTTCTAGAGATGGATGGTGGTGATGGCTACACAACAGTGTGGTGGTCCTTAATGCCACTGTGCACTTAAAGATGGTCATGATAAGTTTTATGTTGTGTGTATTTTACCACAATATAAAATTAAAATAAATTTAAAAAATAAAATAAGACTGAAATTTACCTTATTTTCATGTATTTCACCCCTTTTGGAAAATAAGAACCAGTGGCAGACTGTGGACATTTATTACCATCATTACTGTTATTAGTATTGTATTAGTCAAGTATAATTGAGACTCTGCAGTGGCCAAGAGCTAAACACAGAACATTCTCCTGGGAACATAACACATTTTTATGGCATTCCTTCAGCTTGTTTTTCCCAACAGTCCAAAAAAATAATAATAATCATAGACACCATAATTGTTTCCATCCACAACCAATAATCAATGCGTTCCACCATCCATTCTTAGCATTGCCAGTTGACTGATCATGACCATCTGCATATTTGCATTAGGAGACGTGCTAGAAGAGTTGTTAGCTCCAAGCCTGTTCTGAGATCCCTTCCTTATGCCCAGAACCCTCATAAAATGACCAAAAATCATCACAGACAGAGAATTTCCAGTGGGGATTTTGGAGGCCATGGCTGGAGGTCAAAAGTCTTTGAGTTCAATTCCATATTGTCATTAGAGACCTTCTTTCATCCTTGAGATGCACAAATCCGAAGCAGCAACAGGGTAGCAGAAAGAAGACACACAGTGAAGCCAGAGAGACTGGAATTCAGATCCCAGCTCCCCTACTAACTAGGCTTGTGACTTTGGGTTAGTCACTTAAGAGTCTGAGCCTCAATAAAGTAGCAAAATAATTTCTGCCTTACGGATCATTATAGAAACAAATGAGATACTATGTATAAAGCACCTGGTCTGCCGCCTAGCATATAGCAGGTGCTCGTTAAACAAGCATGATGAGGACAGCCCGTGATGTCCCTAACCAGAAGCAGTGGCTGCGGATGAAGACATCTAAAGTGGATGACGGTAAGACTTGGCTTTCTCTTCAGACGGGGAGTAGATGTTGATCAATGTTCCTCAGCTGTGGGGAGCAGCTGCAGTTTCTCTGCCAAGCACTCCCTGCTGTTTCTGGGAACAGCATCCCCCTTTTTAATGATGATGGTGCCTCCCCTTTCTCCAAATTTCTACTCTAGTACAGTTGACCCATCATACTTCCCTGACTGCCGCAGGCCACAGAAGGGAGTGTGTGATCCAGCCAGCCTAATTAGAGGGCTTCCCCAGGATTTTCCAAATTGGGACTAAGATAAGAGAGTCTTTTCCACCCTGGAATCAAAGCTAAGAGGATATGGCCTAGGGCCTGCCTGTGCCCAGGGGTGTACACAGATAACGTAGACCCGCCTAGTGCCCTCCAGGAAAGAGGATGACTGTGGTGACAATCTGCAAGCGTTGAATGCCCTCATTGCCCTAAAAACTACAGCTGTTCATTTACTTGTCTCTCTCTCCCAGTAGCCCAAGAGTTCCTCAACATCGGGGATGTCGTTTTATCGCCATTTACCACACATTAAGTGCTCAATGACTGTTTGCGGAAATAAAATTAAATAAACATCTGGAACAAAAGAAAACTAGGAAAGATTTAATATAAAATTCACACACTCTTCACAAACACAGAATGATTTGATTTACTGTCACTCTCCATTTAACTGAGTATAAAACATGTGGAAATCACACTATTTACCCACAAAATAGTTACCCTATGGCCCCCAAAAAGGATTTAATGAGTTTGTAAGTCAAGAAAAACAGTATTTTTCTGTTTCCCCCTCTCCTTTGTAAGAGCGTCTCCTCGCTTGGAAGGGAGAAAGAAGATAAACAGCCGACTCTGAGGGTTTTTGAAGCTGAGCTATCAACAAAGGATCTTCTAAATCAATTCACCACCAGAAACGGAATGCAGGCGGTTCTCAGAAATGTCTCACAAAGAAGCACAGAGAAAGGCTCTCTGAAGGCTGAAGCAGAGCTGTTTCCACGAAGATGGAAATGGAGGACGGCAGTAAGGCCTCCACCAGCAAACTTTTCCATGGGGTCAGCAAGGCTGGCAACTCCACGGCCATTTGAAAACAGGCGATGCAAAGAGGGTCCAAACACTTTCTGTGGACCATATGCATGGGTTTCCCTTCCAGGCATGAAAGTCAGATTTCCCAGATCCCCTCCCCCGGAGTCCCGCCCTTTCTGCCAGCACCAGGCCTACCCTGCGGTGGCAGCCAGCAGAGAACAAGGAGCATTGAGGAGGACCAAGCTGAGCATCTGCCAGCACCATCTGCAAATTCCACAGACTGAGACAGAGGCGGCCTCAAACCCCATTGAATCTAAAGAACCAGGATGTCAGAGGGACACTGATGACATCAGCTGGACCTCCCTGGGGTCAGTGCCTAAGGGGACTCAGTGTATCTACTTAGCTCTTCCGGATCCAAAAGCATGATTTTGCCCATGTGTGCTGAGCTGATCAAGCTGTTAAGAATTCATGTTCAAGCTGATCTCATAAGAGACTGGCATATAAAGCCAAATGGCTTTTTATTTCTAATAGATTTTTTTTTTAGAATAGCTTTAGGTTCATAGCAAAATTGAGCAGAACAAAATGGCCATTTTTGAATTTATAATTGGGATCAATAAACATGCTCTGAGCTTCTGTTAAGGGCCATGTGCTAGATAGAAATGTAAATTGCAGCAAATAAGACTTCAGTGTGCTAACACCAAGTTGCTCACAATGGGTGAGAGGGAAAAATAAACAGAAGATTACAAGATAGGGTAATGAGCATTAGGACAAAGGTAAGCAGAGAATGTCACTGTCACGCAAAAGAGAGGCTCCTGACGCATGCTGAGGGATCAGAGAAGTCATCTGGGAGATGTAATCCATGTCTTGGGTTTTGAAGAATGCATAGGAGTTTTCCAATGGAGTGAGGGACCTACAGGATGCTTTAGTCGAGGAAAAATTGATGTGCTTATCAACTCTTCTTGCTCAAGCCCAAGGCCAGAGGAGCCTCAACAAAGAGTCCCTGCAGTTACCTCCTCTGAATCCAGGAAGCCCTGCATGTCCATCTCTGAAGTTCTGCCCTAATTTTTCACTTCCTTCCTATTTCTCCTGTTTCCATTGTAAATTCATCCTCTTTGTAGCCCTTCCAGGTGGATGACCCACTGGATGGTTTCCAAACTTTGATTTCAGATTCCTGCCCCAGATGCTGCCTCTCTTGTCACCCCTCTCTGCCCTAGTCACTGGAACATTTGAAAGCGTTATTTCCCAGGGTGTTATGCCTGAGCCCAGGGCTCCGTGACTCTTACTGGCTTGGGGAGGTTGGACCATTGCAGGCAGTGGGAGGAACATGCAGTGTCAAAGTGGCCTCTATCAAGAGTCCTCTGTCCCACTCAGATCCCCGAATCAGGTATAATAAGATGTCCAGAGGACACGGGCTTCGCGCTCAGAGAATTGAAGATCCTAAGAGTGAATCTTCCAGGTCATTGCCGAAGTCCCATGAAGTACAATGTTATCTCAAATAGGAAGGTGACAGGAGAGTGGATTCTCACCACAGCATATACAATGATCTTAATTCGATCTGAACATTTCTAAGGTTCATTAAGTAAACACTAGATCTAAGGACCATCCGTTAAGTTCTTTTCTTATGAAGACAGCCAAGCTCAGCCATTCTTCACTGATACATATAACTGTCCCTCTCAGAAGGGGACCTTCCTACAAATTTTGAGGGCCTCCTACCAACAGACCCTACATCTTGCTCTAACCTCTCCAACACAATTAAAATGAGGCATTTCATGAACAATCTTCTTAGGCTCCTCACTATGCCTTCTCATTTTCCCACACAGTGAAGTAGTTGCTCAAAGCCGGCCTGGGCCTGAGCCCCTCCTCACGCCCTTCCGTAAACACAGACTGAGTTGTTCCGTGAATCATGATCCCCTCCCAGTCGGGATAGTGAGCTCAAAAAGGGCAGGAGACACAACCTCAAGCTTTGTATGTGTGTGTGCACTGATCACAGACACGTGCTGTGCAACATGACCTGAGTCGCTTAGCCTTTCTGCAAAACTGGGGGAAATGATAGAACCAACCTCAGAGGGTCCCTGGGAGTACTACATGAAATGATGTGTGGAAAATCCCCAGTGTGGCATATAACGAGCACCCAAAAGATGTTTGCTATTATTATTAATATATAATTAATTGCCTCTGGGTCTTAGTCCCTTTATCAATTAAATAGTAATAAGGTAGGTACCTTATTAAGTTATAAGGAATGAAAGAGACAATGCCTGTGAGAGCCCAGCATGGTGCCTGGCACACACTAGGCTCTTTATAAATGGAGGCAATTAATACTAATGCACTGAGTAATTGATTCTTGGCTTGAACTCCAAAGGGAGTGAGTCTACGCCTTGAAGTTGAAGATCTGAAACAAATCACCTGTCTTTTATTTCATGAAGACTCACTCCACAGAGTAGTGAGTGAGGAGCAGTGGGGGAGATGGAAGCTCTGCCCCAGGGGCTGGATCTTCATTGTCTTGCATTCTGTTACTCACTGGACATTTCTGAGCACCTACTAAGCATCAAGGTGTAACTTGGTACTGTGTATTTCTTTGTGGCAACAACTTAAAATTTCAAACTCTCTTTTTTCTCTCTAGATTAGCTCGAGATTATCAAAGGCTAGGTCCAGGGAAGACTTTGCAGGGTGGGACAGACATGGGTAAAAGGACCAGAAGGAGTGCCATCCCAAGATAAGAAGCAAGTGGAGGAGGAGAAAACAGAAGCGGGTGTATGAGTTCCCTACGGCTGCCATGACAAATGACCACAACTGGGTGACTCAGAACAACAGAATGTGTCCTCTCAGAGCTCTGGAGGATAGAAGTCCACAATCAAGGGATCACAAGGGCCACGATCGCTCAGAAGGCTCTAGGGGGAATCCTTCCTTGTCTCTTCCTAGCTTCTGATAGCTCCCGGCAATCTTTGCCACTCCTTGGCTCATAGCTGCCTCACTCCAATCTCTGCTTCTGTCTGCACACGGCCTTCTTCCCTGGGTGTGTCCTCTCCTCTTCCCATAGGACACCAGTCATTGGATTTAGGGCCAACCATAATCCAATACAACCTCAACTTAACTAACTACACGTGCAAAGAAATTCCCTATTTCCAAACGAGGTCACATTCACAGCTACCAAGAGTTAGGACTTATACATATCGTTCAGGGGACACAACTGAACCCCTTACAGAGGGTGTCTTTAGAGAAAAAGCAGAGTTTGGTGATTTGGGGGATCAAACTTTGGGACTTCTCCTACCCCCTCCTTCCTCTCCCCTCTCCACCCACGGAGAAGGTGCTTAACCTGGTCCCTCTGAATTTGGGTGTGGCCAAGAGGTTTGAGGATGGCTCTGGTATGTGAGGTGAGAATACTTTGCTCCCTGGAATTTCTGGGGAGTCTTAGTGTTGCCCTGCCCAGTGCTGCCATAGAGGGCTGTGTATCATAGGTACACAGAGGCTTCAGCAACCTGCCCCAGGAGGGCTGTGTATCTGAGCAGGGGGACACACACTCCAAAGGGGAATTCCCACTGATGACGACTGCAGAGAGACGCCACAGCTCACTCCCTTGGGGTCTGTGAATTTTGAAGTCAGCCCAAAGAGAACACTACTGGAGAGCCTACTGGAAAGTCATTTATTCATTTGTTCATCTATCCATCCATTCATCCATCCATCTATTCATTTATAGTGTAAAGGATCTGGAGACAGGCTTCCTGAGTTGAACCCTGACTCCATGATTTACTAAATATGCGACTTGTTAAGTCTCAATTTACCCCTTCCGTAAAATGGGAATAGTAATAGTGATTACCTCACAGGCTTATTTGTGGGAAAAAGCAATCCCTGAATTCAGTGCCTGGCACAGAGTAAACCTCAACATATGTTAGCTGCTATTATGATGAAGGCAACGACGACAATGATGATGATGACGATATGTTGTGGGAAACCTGCACAAAGGTGGGAGGTAGAGACGCACAAACCAAATGCAGATGGAGTGCACACAGGCAGTTCCGTCAAAGCCAGCCCCAAATAGTTCAGGCAGGGGCTACAGCTTCTGTGATGGGGCTATTTTAAGACCTGTGGGGTTTTCAAAGGGAAAATGTGCCGCCACTTCCCTTCCAGTCCCCAGTTTACGTGGGTCAGCTGCAAACCTGGAATGACACCTTGAAGGGATTTGGGGAGGCCCTCATTTTCAGCAGCCTTTTCTTTTTTTTTTTTTTACCATCCTTTCCTAGGTTTGTTCCCTCAGTCACCTGTCAATGTGTCACTTCGCTTCAACCTTCCCTCTAATGCATTTGCTAAAAAACAATTTCCAAACTCGCCTTGTTACCAGGAGAGACACTGAGAAAGAAAGAAGAGAGCTAGAAAAGCAATAGACTCAGATGAGTCAAAGATTCCAGCATTTCCCTTCTTGACGCTCTGCCTTTGACTGACATTGGGGCCTGCTTATAAATGTTTAACACGAGCCAGTGGTCCTTTTCCAGAAGCTCAAACTGCAGACCAGAATCAACCTTTGAACTGATGACAGCGGATTCATTTGGGTTGCACGTTCTCGGGCGTTTTAATGGGCTGCCTTTCCAGGATTGCTGGTCGGAGGAATGGCTGCCACGAGAGGAAGGACATGAAGGAAGGAGGGCTTCCCAGACCCTCACACCTACTCGTACTTTCCTCCTTGGATTCTTTTCTTCTCTCTGCTACTTTTCAAAGCCACCAATTCACTCTCTTCTCCACCTTCTGCCCAGGTCAAGTACTATTTCTGCTGATGCCAAGTGACATTTGAATTGACAAAGTCAAGGAAGGGCAGTGGGAAGAAAGACCTAAAATCCTTAAGTGAGTTTCAACAAAATTATGTTTTTCAAAACTACCAGAACATCAAGACCCAGTGCACATGGAAAAAAATACAGAAAAGCAAATTATCTACATAGATGATCTATGCATGTTGGTGTATACACATCTGAAGACTCCTTGTGTCACATGGGAAACCACTGATGATATCAGATGCTAAATTATTAAAGCAACAAAAATTCAAGGTGGCCAGAGCCCCTCACGATGCCCAATAACAAATAACTGTAGCTCTAATAAGATGCATCCTCAGGCATCAGGCCCTGAGCCTGCTGAGCTCCCAGCAGCTCATCCCGCTCAGTAAGGCCTTTGCAGCTAGAAGGTGACAGAGTCTACAACTGCAAGGGCAGGGTCGCCTCCGGCGGTCACCCTGACCCCTCCAATAGGCTAAGCTTAGACCTGGCCTCTTTCCGTGGAGACAAGAAACTACAGGAATTTTTCCACTCGGTCACACCCAGGGGATGGAGCCTGGAACACAAACGTGCTCGGAGACATGCTAGCCAGACAAATGAACTAACAAGCGTGGAGAGCAGAGGCCAGGGCCACCTGTGCAGGCAGCCTGCGATTAGGCAGGCTCCTGCCACATCAGAGCAGAGGGGCCACGGCCCGAGGGGCAGAACCATGGGCCCTGTCAGGCCCGAATTCACCCTGCCAGCCCGCAGCCCGGGCAAGGCCTCTGCTCCCACCAGCTTAAGCAGAGCTGGAGGAATTGCAGGCACCTTTGCCACTGCTGGGAGTAATTGGGCAATAGCCTCCCAGCAGGCTGAATCGCGATGTGTTCCTCGGGAAATTATATATTTTTAACCTCTAAAACAATATAATTTGAAGGCGAATGTATTTTTCCTCAATAGTTACAGGGCCTCTTATTTTCTCTAAAGATCTGAGGTGGGAGGTTATTTTGCTGCCCCTACATATATATTTAAAGAGATACCTACAATGAATTCACCTCCAAATGGACATTTTGGTATGGGAGTATTTAGAATGCATCTAAAAGTAACATCTCTTTAGAGGATTTAATTTCCAATTAATCCGGTTTTGCTGCCTAAGTATATGTGCCTTCTCTGATCCCCCTACACTATTTCTTTTTACAACAACAGATTTCTTCCAGGCACCAAGACTGGAAAAGTTATACTTTCTTTGACGCATCACCCGCTTCATTCCTCATATCCTCTCATGCTACTGTTCCATCACTAAGCTAGTTAAGCATCCTGTACCAGTCAGGGTTCTCCAGAGGGACAGAACCAATAGGCTATATCTGAGAGAAAGAGAGAGAAAGAGTATAAGGAATTAGCTCATGTGATTGTGGAGGCTGAGAAATTCCACAGTCTGCCATCTTCAAGCTAGCGACCGACCTAGGTAAGCTGATGGTATAAGGTCCAGTCTGAGTCCGAAGGTCTTAGAACCAGGAGTGCCAATGGTATACGTCCAGGTCCGAGGGCAAAAGACTGATGTCCCAGCTCAATCAGTCAGGCCGGGAGAAAATTCTGCCTTCTTCTGCCTTTTTGTTGTATTTAGGCCCTCAATGGATTGGATGATGCCCACCCACATTGGGAAGGGCAATCTGAACTGATTCCACAGATTCAAACGCCAATCTTTTCTGTAACTAACCTCATAGACACATTCAGAAATAATGTTTAACTAGATATTTCGGCATCACATGGCCCAATTAAGTTGACACTTAAAATTAACCATCACACATTCAATGTGGCCTATTTCCATTGAAATGGTTCTTGTGTCCATTCCTATTCAGTTCCAGTGTCCTTACAGTAAGCAAGACTCTTCCATCCTCATGCTGGGCCCACCGTGTCAGTTCCAATTAAGCCTCTTGGATTCCAGCAGCTCTTCCATATTACGTGTTCCTGCACACAGCAGCCAGGATCATCCTCTTTGAACGCTACTCTCGCCAGGTCACTCCTCTGCTCAAAAATCTTCAATGCCTTTTATCCTACCACAATATTCAGAGCCAACACTCTCTCTGTTACCTTCTAGACTATCTTAAAAGCAATCCCCACCCTGTCTGTCCCTCTGCATTCCTGATACTTCCCAGCATGTATTTACCATTCCAGTCAAATCACTGCCTTTTGGGCCCACAAATACACCAAACTCACTCATCTCTTAGACCTCCATACCTTTGCTCATTCTATTCCCATCATTTGGAATTCTCTTTCATCTTCTCACTTTGTGACTCAATTCTAAGCATCCTCCAAAGTCCATCTCTTTAATGAAGACTTTCTTGATTACATCATGCCCTTCAGCTCTCCCACAAGTACATATGGTTTGTGTCAAACGAGGTGCTTCATTACAGACTATTTGTAACCAGGTCATGGTTTTGTGTTCTTTCACAAAGTGTCTCAATTTTTCAAAATTGAGAGAACTTGGATTCGCAAGTCATCTGTATCATTTTGGGACAGATTCTAGAACGGATTAGCAAGTAGGCAGCTTATGCAGACTTGGAAAGAAATGAAAAGATGCCAGGATGCCAACCCGAGCTCAGCAAGAACAAGTCACAGCAGACCAGCTTCATGTCTTTTTGTTCAGGGATTTTACCAAAAAACGGGAAAATGGAATAACCGCAATGCAGCTGCATTTCATCAAAGTATTTGACAAAGTCCCTCACCACCAGAAATTTTAGAGCAATAATCGCCTTGAAGAACTTTCTAGATGATTGAATGACCGCACCTAAAGGATGCCAATCATTTCAGAGTTGTCAACTAGCAAGAAGAACTCAGTGATGCACTCACAGGTCCATCCCAAGAACATTTTTGTCAAGGGCAGGATGTTAATAATTACAGAACTCTGAGAAAAACATAAAACTTAGGGAAAAAATAATATTGAATGACCATATAAAGTTATAAAATTTTCTGCACTTGGAAAAATAGCCAATGCTGGAAATAAGGCATTCAATAGAGAGAAATTTAGGGTGTTTCACCCAGGTCCATTCACCCAACATGACATGTGGGGAATCCCTGTTCCTGAAGGGTTTCTGATAGAAGCTGTTTTTTCATTCTCAAGGTCTTATACAGAATATGCAGTATCTAGGAGACAGTTAAACTCTGTGATGTCAAAAAGACTCTCCCAACTTTGAGACTGTAATATTTTATGATTCCATATATCTCTCTCTTGCACCCCAACTAGATTATAAATCTATTGGCATGGACATCATGATGTAATGAAAAAACTAAGGAATTTGGAGTCAGATAAACATGGGTTCAAATAATAGTTCTTCCACTTACTAGGTGGATAACTTCTAAATCTGTTTCTTCATCTACAAACTAGAAATTGTATAAGATGTGAGAGTTGACTCAGATAATGCTCCACACAAATGGCCTCATCTAGTGCCTGGTACATAGTGGGTGCTGAATAAATGTTCATTATAAATCTTTCCTTATGTCCTACACAGCTAAAAGAGTAATAGGAACCCAGCAGGAACTCAGTAAGAAATGGTTTAGTTCTTTGATTTTGAGGGATAGCTTGGAAAGGTTACTTGCTCATTGGGAAAGTTTTGGAGATGACAAAGAACGGCAGGCAGAAGAATGGCAGGAGGAAAGACATGGAGGTGGAATGAGCAGGACATGGCCTATGCTGGGTCAGGTCCTCACTATGCTCAGCTAGATGGTGTGAAACTTGAATACCACTCAGCCGAATCATAAGAAACAGATGCCTTGTGACGCTAATGGTAATGCAGCCCTTACATCCTCTTGGGCACATTTTAAGAATATTAAACTATGATTGGAATCAAGAATTTTTCTCATTGTCTAAGAGCAATGGCATGCCAAACAGAGTTCACAAAAGATGCCTCTTCTAGCAGCAACCAAATAGTTTCATTCTCATTTTTCTGGTTTTCTTTCATTAGCCAAGGTTTGCTGATTTGACCTAGGGTACCCTGTTGTACCTACACAGCCTCTCCAGCTGGCAGAGGGTTTGAAGGCCTATTTCATTAGTTCTATTCTTCCTTTCCTAACACTAACATATTTACAGGAATCTGAGTAGGTGGAAAACATCATATTTCCAACTGAAGCTCACTAGCAAGCCTCTAATAGAGTCATTTTAGAGATTAAAGAAAAGATCATTTAGATATGGGAATTTGAATATAATTTATAGATTACTTCCAAAGACTTTACAGTTGTTTATCTCTCAGATAGCTGTGAGAATAGACAGAAGTCACGCAGGAGGTACGCCCCCCATAGAGTGGGAAAAAGTATTCAATCTTAAAGTCACTGATGCAGCAATTAATATTTCAACCCTCCTTGTGCAAGAAAGGGAAGTAAGATTACAGAGATGCTGGATTTCCATGAATATGTGATATCACACTTGGGAGGGAATGGGGAGGACGGAAAAGGGTGGGATGCTTAACTATTTATTACAAATCTCAACCCCTCAGGCACTAATGGACCATTTTTAAATGTTAAAAAAAATCATTGTGAGTATAAACTTTATTTCTATCAAGGTTTAAGTAGCACAATTCCAGTGCATTTTTTCCTAACTAAAGTTATGGAAGAGAAACAATGCATGGTTGAGCATTGTCACCCTTTTAAATTCATTAGTAAGTGTCCAGTAACCATTCTCTGTGGAACCAGCAGACCAGACCCCTTCAGCCACTAACTGCACCCACCCACCAGCGCACACACACTCTAATATAAACACACAAGAACAAAGACACATCGTCCAGTCCTGAAAGGGTTTTACCATTAGTTTAGGGATAGAAACAAACAGACAAAAGCTATACAAATGTCTTATGCATTCCCCTCTCCACCCCTGACTTGTGCTTCTGGAGTTCCAGAAACAAAGACTCTGGGTGAGCTAGAGAAGTCAAAGCAAGCTTCCAAGAGAGAATGCTGAGGCATCTGAGCTTTTGAGGTAGATGGCAACGGAGGGCAGGTCTACAGAGAAATGAAGAAGTTGTGTGTTTGGCCAAAGGAAAAAGGTAATTTAAATGAAACAGACATTTTGAAGCTTATCAGGCACCCCACCACCCCTATACACACTTTCTCAGAAATTCTATTCAGCCTTCCTTTCTAGTTAGTAGACTAAGCACGTGTATCACCTCCCCAGCTACTGAGGTCATGTTGATATATTGATACGACAGGGAAAAAAATTTTTTTTTCTTGATCAAACCAAATACAAGAAAGGGGGCCAGGGGCTGGCCTGGTGGTGCAGCAGGTGAGTTTGCACATTCCACGTCGGCACCCCAGGGTTCGCCAGTTCAGATCCCAGGTGCGCACCTATGCACTGCTTGTCAAGCCATGCTGTGGCAGGCGTCCCACATATAAAGTAGAGGAAGATGGGCATAGATGTTAGCTCAGGGCTAATCTTCCTCAAAAAAAAAAAAAAAAAGAAAGAAAGAAAGAAAGGGAGCCAGCTGTCACCAGAAATATTGAGGAAATGCTGAAAAATATAGAGCTGCTAGGATAAGATCAAGAAAGAATGAGAGTTGGGAAAACCACAGGCCAAAAGACCAGCAATCAAAGTTGTCCTTCCCAAGGGTGTGACACAGCCTGAATGGGCAGAAGGTTTATCATCAGGGTAATAAACCACAAAACTATAACAGGAATCGTGATGTTGATCAGACCTTTGCTCTGTCCCCAGGCTTTCAGAGCTTATGAACCTGGCAGGAGCATTTTATGTCCCCAGGATAAAACATGATAACTTCCTTCTAGGAGTAATGGGGAGGTGACTGGGACGGGGAGTCAGTATGGGAAATAGAGCCTGAAAGAGCAGGATAAATGACTGTAGGCTTCCACATTAGAGCAGGTGGAGGGGAGGTATAGGAGCAGTTAGCTCCATGTGGGCATAAAACAAACCCAAGTGCTCTAACCCCAGAGAAAACTTCTATTTCTTTGGGATCAAGAAGGTCCCCAACCTACATGTCTCTTCCTAGTTCATGGACGTTATGGGAAAATCTCTGCACCCACTCAGTGGCTCAGCGGTTAAGTGCGCACATTCCACTTCCGCAGCCCGGGGTTCGCCAGTTCGGATCTCGGGTGCGGACACGGCATCGCTTGTCAAGCCATGCTGTGGCAGGCGTCCCACATATAAAGTAGAGGAAGATGGGCACGGATGTTAGCTCAGGGCCAGTCTTCCTCAGCAAAAAGAGGAGGATTGGCAGCAGTTAGCTCAGGGATAATCTTCCTCAAAAAAAATTTTTTTTAACATTCTAATATGTTTCTTTAGAGATATTTGAGTGGATGTTAAATAGACATCAAAAAAATAAATTAATATATAGTAATTGTTGTTATGAAATAACAGCAATCAAAAAAAAAAGCAATCAGTACAAAAAAATTCCTGAAAATTAAACATATGATTACCAAATTTTTTAAAAAATCAATGTATGGAATAGATAATTACAATGGATACAGTTGATGACTGGATAGATAAAGTTTCCATTACAAAGAACAAAAATGAAAAGAGATAGAATATATGAGATTGTGGAAGATAGAGCCACGAAGTCAATGTATATCTCAAATGAGTCCTAGAAGCAAAAATTAGAGACAATAGAGAGGAGAAAATAATCAAAAAAATAATGGTGGGTGGAAATCCCAGACATAAATAAAGAGATAATTCTTTATAACACAAAGATCTACCAAATTACAAACAAAATGAATAGGAACACATGCAACTGAACAAATTTTGGTGAAATTTCAGAACTCCAAGGGCAAAGATAAAATCCTAAAAATTGTCATAGAAAAGAGAGGTTACCTACAAAGCAACAAGATTAGAATGATGGCATCCTTCTCAACAGCAGTTCCTTCAAAGTTCTGAGGGAAATGTTTGAAATTGGAAATCTATACCCAGCCCAACTACCAGTCAAAAGTGAAGTCAAAACAAAGACATTTTCAGACATACAGAGATTTTTAAATGTTACCTCCTTATACTCCATATGAAAAAAAAATGTCCCAATGAGGAGCTCCAGTAAAATAAAAACATAAAATAAGAGTAAAACTGAGACAAGATAAATATATGAAGAAAAATAATAGCTGAACACAACCCAGAAGGAAAGACAGCTCCAAAGAAATCAAGAGGGAAAACTCTGGCCCCTGTGACTCAGCATCTCCTGTGAATGACTTAGGGGTGACATTTCCTTCTCTTTGGATCCAGTCACCTCACTAAGCAGGGTTCTGTAAACGCTATTATTCTTTGGTTGATATTTAGAATTGACTTTTGGATAAAGCACTACTAAAGACAATTATAGTAATAGAACAGAATGTAAATATTTTAAAACTTGGCAACACAAAAATAAATACAACAAAATCAGGAGAAGAAATTATATGGAAATTAGCATAAGTGTACTATGTAGTGGGAGTTCCATAGGTAATTTCTAAATATAAGTTACCAAATAGAGAAGGGAGAATTTGTAAAGGAATACAGTTAGCCATTATTTATTATTGAAATCATATAATCCATAAAAGCTCAGGAGGTAGAGAAGGGCAAGGAAAGTGGACAATACTGAAAATGTCCAAATGCCTCAAATTTCCGTAACAGGAGGCCAAAATGTACTCTCTGATGTTGATATATCAAAAACATAAAGTTCTCTTATTTAGAATTTCAATTGTAGCCACCAAAAACTAAAAGCAGAAACTTTAATTTCAGAGAAATGGAATGGGAGTATGGGGGGAAACAGACAACACTGATTTTTGCTCTTCATTTTAGACTCCCGTGTGGTTTAAATGATTTTTCTGTTTGCCATACGCAGGTTTTACTTTGTTCTTTAAATTAATCTTTAAAATTTTAAAGAAAAAAATAAGTTACATTCTCCTAGCTTAGTAAACAATGAGTGGTGCCCCCAAGGTGAGCTGGGTTATTTTGGGTATTAGGAATTTAACATGGCAGCTGAGGGTGAGAACTAGGATCCAGGATGTGAAGTTTAAAAATTCTAGACAGAAGATACACAATAGGGCCAGACCAAGACTAAAATGGCATGTATGCTTATTAATAAATACAGAAAAATCATTACTTCACTCATGCATTTATTCACTACCTCAACCCCCATTTATTCCCTCTGACTCATTTCCCCACTTAAAAATCATTCATTCTCTCCTTCATTCATTCATTCAGTGGCTACTCAGAAAATATGAGACCAGCTCTCTGCCTTCGAGGAGTTTAAAAACCTACCTGGAGGTAAAGCAGTAACCTAATACATTACCTGAAAGCACAGAATCATTCTGAGACAGAGATCAGCATGAGTTCAAGGCTCACGAAGGGAGAAACAAACGTACTGGACTTGGAAAAAGCAATCTGCTCCAACTCAGGAAAGAATTTGTGTTTCCTTCATTTTACGTTTTATTCACTTTATTTTAAAGTTTCATGCTACCCCTTGAGATATTAAGGGGAGGGATAGTGAGTAAGCCTTCTCCAAACCAGAGTTCAGAGTCCATTGATCCACAAGAAATCAGGCCACAGAAGAAAACAAGACTTTCTTCAACCACGGAAAAAGTTCCTTTACTCACCCAGGTGCTTGTTCCAGCTGGGTCTGGGGCCTCCCAGAGAGGATGAACTGCTCTGAGTAGGATGACCAACCATCCCAGTTTGCCCAGGACTGTCCCAGTTTTAGCACTGAAAGTCCTGTGTCCCAAGCGACCCTTCACTCCTAGGCAAACTGGGACAGCTGGTCACCCTCAAGTCAGAACACGGTTTTCAGCACTTTCACAGACTTCCTTCATTTGATTCATGCAACAGACTTTGCTGAGGTTCAAGATGTTGGTATCTCCATCTTCCAGATGGCAGAACTGAGGCACCAAGAGGTCCAATGACTGCTAAAGATCACATAAGTAAAGGAAGTGGAGAGCCAGGATCTAATCTCAGATTTGTTTGCTTTTATCTAGAGCCAAATCCACAACCCCACTCTACGCCCCATGTTCCTCTGATGGGCATGAGAACAGACGTCGTAGAACAGGCATACTGAGAGAGTTTCTGTGCACAGAGACTGAAGAGGGAACAGGAGGCCTTGAGTTCATCGGTGCCCTGCTCCAACCCAATGAGCCAGGCATCCCAGAGATGAGGAGGGAGATGAGGCAACGTCTCCATGGGGTGCTCAAGATCTCATAGAACTATTGTCAGGTTCTGATGAAATTTTCATTTAATTAGATAGGTCCTCAATTGATTTTTTCTAAATTGAGAAAATTAGCATGGTTCCTCATTTTTACAGCATATATAGTATGTCATTCCTGGATGCTAATAATTGTAATACATAATAACAATAATACTGCTAATAATAATCCACCATTTTGGTAGGTCACTCTACGTTTTTTAACAAAACCCTTGCAGCTCCTTGTCAAGGATGTTAAGGATTATTTATAGATCCAGTACAAAGAGGGAACTTCTGAGGCCCCTTCCAACCCGGGAGATGACAATTTTGTACTAATACTCCTAGAAAAATCTTTGCATATAAGTGTCCTGCTAGGTTTTGTTTTATTCTGTTTTTTTTTAAGTATATATTTGATAAAAAGAGAAAGAGAGAGGAGAGCTGGGAGAAAACAAGGCAAGAGGGAAAGAAGGGAGTGGCAGAAATAATGGAAGAGGTAAATAGAAGGAAAGAAAGAAAAAGGGCTGGTCCTGCGTAGTGAAAAACGAGAGCAGATAAATGAAAAACGACAGCACGGAAAGTCATGGAGAGCTCAATTAATTAGTTATTGTCCATTTCCTTGAGAGACCTCTAACAAATCTGTCCTTGTCAGTGACAGGAAATCTTTTTGAATTCTTTGTAAAAGGATATTAATGGCGGTGGTAAGCTTCAGCACCCCTACGCAGTGATGCGAGGAGGTGGTGGGAGATCCTGTAGGTCATACCGGGAGCAGCCTTGGTGCACAAGCAACCCCTCTCCACTGCTCACACAGAGCACTTCTCCAGCCCCCAGATTGTCAACCCTCTCTCCTTGACTGGTACATCAGGAGGCTGACATTTAATACCCTAAGGATATAGATGTTTGAAAGCTGGTTATTGTAACAAAGGAAGCCATCCAAACTCTGCAAGACCAAATGGATCAGATAAAGCTGACACAGAGATAAATCTGTTTTACATCCATTCTTGCACAAGTTTTGCTAATCTATGTAGTTATAGCTTTCCCACTGAAGGGGAAAAAATAACCCACCACATGTCGGCAAGTCCACATCATGTTCCTATTTTTAATCTCCGAGGTATAACATTCTAGGCAAAGACCATTTTTATGCTGACTTTTGCATGAACTCCATTAACGTAGGATGACACAGGAAGAAAATGAGAAAGGAAGAGAAGAGAGAGTAGGGAGGGGAAAAAAGAGAATTTCTTCTTGAATGGCTGTATAAATGCAGGGGTTTTTTTAAATGAATGAATTCTGCTCCATCATTGACACAGGATCTCTTCTCTCAGTCAGTCAGACACCTACTCTTCATTAGCCTGTATTTATGCTGCCAGATTGGACTTTCATATGGGAGCCTGAAGCACGAATGGTACAGATGGCAGGAGAGCTCTCATGAGATTGATAACGATGAAGAAAGATGCCACATTAAGTCAGAAGGTGCCACTGTTAACATCCCAGCTCAGAGGAGAATATTTCTAGCTAGCACTCCCCTCCAAGGGCTGTTTTTCTTCTGGCTTCAAGTAAAATTCATTTCCCTCCCCAAAAGCTCTCTGCCCTACCCTCTTGCTGGCAAGTGAGTGATACATTTGCTTTTGTCTCTTTTGTGTGTCAACTGACTTTGCCTCAGACACTTAACCTTTACTTTCCAAAGGTGGTTGAGATCCTAGTGGTGGAGGGGAACTGGGGGGAGAGGGGAGGGAGGGAGAAGGCATTTTAGTCCACGATGCCTTTAACAAAGGCACCACTATAAGAAGTTCTGTGCAGGAAACCTGAATGGTATTTATTGTTTCGATTCAGGCCCTCATTGCATCTGCTGCCTTTCAGAGACAGACCCTGTGTTCATAAAACTAGGACCCTGTCTCAAAAACCTTGGAGAAAGGGCAGTCTCCAGGGTGTAGGATTGAGGGTTTAATGGGAAAGTCAACACTACTGTAGGATCTGCAGCGTGAGGCGTTCCTTTGCTGCTGGGATGGAGCAGGAGACCTTTTGAAGTACCCATTCTCAAGGGAGGGGCCGTGATTCATTTGTACCTTCAGCTGCTGGCTGAGCCAGTTGGTTCCCCATTCAAGGAAAACACAGGTCTTCATCTGCAAACTTCAAGCTTTTCCCCTTCAAAGGTAAAAAAAAATGCACTACACTTCAGCAAAAAGGGGCAACGTCTTGTCCCAATTTTTAATCTCCATGGTCCTGGTCACTGATTTTATCTGGCCAGAAACGTATCTTTGGTATCAAAGCAGGGAATGAGTTCTCTGGTTCCTCCTGATGTCCCAGACTCCCTGGGTGGCAACCTGACACCAGGCTAGGAAATGAGAGCGGGAGAAAGTTCTCTAGCCTGCGGTACAATCAGATAGGGAAAGCATTTCCCTTGTTCAGAAAAAGTCACCCAGAAACCAAATCCACAGACAAAATGTGACATAATGGGATATGCAAACTTAGCAAGTTTGGAAAATTTGGCAGCTCTAGCCCAACCTGAGTGATATATTATCACAGTCTATTCTAGAAAGGGCAGGCTGGGAAACAAAAGGAGGCCACATCACGGGCCCCTGTACAGCCATCACAAATTCATGTTGGTGTTTAAGCATTTAATTAGCTTCCCAAGTTGACAGGAACTCTAGTCGATTTAAGACACTCTAAAGCAGCTCCAACCCTCTTGTAAGCTTGGACCTAGAAAGCCTACCGCCCTGGAAGGATATTTGGAGAATCTTAATGGAAGGGAATTCCTATTTTTATGTCTATATGATGTACCATCAGCATTTCCTCCCCCACAAAAATACACAGAGGGGCAACTAGTCCAAATAACTGGTTTAAATCTGTAAATTACAGCACTGCTTCAAGGAACTTTTAAGGTCGTTTTGTGTCTACGGAAAAGTTAGATGGCATCATAAAATTTTTAGAGCTAATGTAATCTTTATACAGTGGATTCATCTCAACCGATGAGATGGTTGAGGCACTACCCATCTCTCCCTTTCTTTGAACTGTCCTTGAGTCCTGAGAGAGAATTACTGCTCCGGAAGCATTCGTGCCACAACTATGCAAAAACATCGTCCTCCCTCCAGGACGAGAGGTCTTCCAACCTCAGTCTTCGTTTCACTCCCCTCCACTGGGAGAAGAAAGGAGTGCTAAATGTGGTTAATTTTCTGAGTTGGTTGCATTTCTGCTGTGGAGTCTAACCCTCTCTTCCATCTCCTGTGTGTATTTCTTCTCGGAGCTTCGGTCTTTAGTGACCTTCTCATACCGTTTCATTAAATGCCCTCCGCCTCGGTAAATTACAGTACTTTGAAGCCTTGGAGTTTAGCATATAAAAAAGCAAGAGCCTCTGTATACTGCCCTGGGATAAGGTGTGATGAAAATCCCATACAAGCTGAACTGTACTTCCTAATCAAATGGGTGTAACAGATGGCTGCTGGAGCAAACCATCACAATGGAAATATCTGCAGTTCTCATGGTAACGGAATCTGCCAGGTCTGAGGGATTTGCTGTTTTTCAGGACATCTGAGCTGCAATCTCTTTCGAGCTGTCTAGCAGTCTCCGTCTCGCTCTCTCTCGCTCTCTCAGCATGATGGAGATAGAGTTGAAAGGTGGAGCCCGATTTTGCATTCCAGCTGTGATTAAAGACACAGGCACACATCCTGGGAGATAACGTGCTGCATATTCATTATGCTATCTAGAACCTCTTTAGCTAGTGGGACACGACTGTCATACAATTACAATATGCCTTCTTCAGGAGCAAAGGGGGGCTGGGTTGGAGAAGATCAGAGAACAACAGAGAAGGAGAATGTGAGGAATTAAGATGCGTGAGACGTACCTTGTAATAAAGATATGGAGCAATATTAAAACTAGCAGTTGTTTCCATTTCATGGCAACATGTCAAGATGACTTAACATAGCAGGATAAAACATCTGGCCTGGGGAAAAAAATACATGATGTTGAATTTCCAAATCATAACGTAGAGTATGTGGAGCAAAAATAACAGATAAGCAACTGTGTACCTTCGCAATAAGTGAAGGCATATGGAAGATTTCCTTACACTCTGCAGTCAGAAAGGAGATCCGTCTCATAAGGTGGAGGTTAGCACATAGACACTGAGCTTTCATTATAAACCCAAGGTTTGGGTTGAAACCCACAGGACTATATTGGAAAAAAGGTTGGGTTTTTTTCCTCATGCTATTCATAACCTTCTGATTTTACAGCGGCGCTCGGAAAGGGGGAAAATAATCAGTCACAATTCTGTTTTATTAAAGTCTTTTCCTCCAAATCCCTATCGATTTAAAGAAATAAGGAAAAGCATACTGTCTTCTTTGCTATAGTACCTGCTAGCAAACACACACACACACATACACACACAGGGTTGATTCACAGCTGCCTGGTCCCTTGGGTATTTGAGCTTGAAGATCAGACAACATATAAGAATTCAGCCATGACTCAAAATGGAAACAAAGAAGACCATTCTTAGCAAACCCGGCAATGTGAAATGAAAAACTACAGGCTGTAGGCTGGAGCCCCCTAGCACGCTTACCCACCCCATTGTCCTTGAGGGCACTACTGTTAAATACATATGACAGCCAAAGAGATGAGGAGAATAGTTTCCAGAAAGCAATGATTGGATCTCCCTTTTCATGAGGTAGAATAGGCAAGACTCTGTAAGCCTCTAAGTAGCACTTGAGCACAGGGTCTGTGAGGCAGCATTGTCTCCCTCTCATATGGTGCCTGAAGAACATATTATATTATATAGCCTTTCTCCAAGCCTGCCCTGCCCTGCCGGACACCCTCTTCCTTTAGAATCCTGCTAATAACAACTTGTGGATGACAATCTCCATCTTAACAAGCCGGATTAGTTAGTTTAAAGCAATGAACTGAGGCCATTTGTGCAGATGCTAATCAAAAAAGAAAAAGGAAAAAAATTATAAAAGACCCATGTGCCTCCATCCCTTGTAAGTACAACATAGATAAAGAGGAGGATGTCCCAGGGCCACATCTGCGAGCTGACCTCTAAGGCACACAAAGGTCCTCAGGGCCGTGGGGTTAGGAAAGGAGGGAAGAGGGTTTGTATGAGGCCAGTAGCAGGCAACAGTGAAAGGGCAGTTATCAGGAAACTGTCGGAAGCTTTTTTCCTTTGGAAATTGTTCTTTAGTCGTCTCCCATGAGGTCTTTGCTTTTTCACAGATACTTCCCAGCTCCTAGCACAGAGCGTGGCACATAGTAGAGATGCACATTGAATGTTTGATGGAGGGCGGGACAAAGGATGGAGGAAAAGATGTACAAGGAAAGATTCAAAATGCCAAAAACCACCAATATGTAATCGTCCTCTCCTTCTTCTCCACACCGAGAACATAAAATTGTATTAAACATAATCGTCAGCACATTTGGAAAGATGCTCTGTGTCTTCAGAGATCAATGGCCAGATTGATTATTAACATTCAACCATGACTGGCACTTCAAAATACACACACAAAAGGGAAATATACTCAGTGGATGATTCACTTAAAATATCGCAGAAAATTTAAGCCCGTTAAAAAAAATAATGTGTCATTTCATCAGCTCCTCTGACACGTCGCTTTTTTTCTATACCACAGCTAGGAAACTGACTCATGAAGGAAGGAATGTGTAGTTTCCTTTAAAATAGTCTGAAAATAACATAATATACACTTTATGACACACTGAGTGTGTAATCAGTGTGAGGGAGAAAAACAACTTGTGAGAGAGAACCCTAGCTCTCACATTCCAGAGAGTGCAACACACACGCGCACACACACACAAAGCTTCTACTGGCTTCTTAACATTTTAACCACCCTTTAGAGTACATGTTGCTGTTTTAGGAATTCTCTAAGCCAAATGTTTGCTGGAATGCTAACCTCCTAAGGAGAACCTCCTCACGACCTCCTGCCAAGATCATTCAGTTAGAAGACATTCAACTACCCTATGAGTTGGAGAAGGGTAAGTTTGAGAATTGAAATTACTCTTAAAGAGTAAAACATAAAAGTTCCCTCTCTAGGCAACACTCATCTCTAACACTCATCACAAAGAATATTTTGGTACGAGAAGGTCATAGTCAGCCTCAAGAAGATAGATATAACTCCAAAATGTTCCTTCTGTAATTTACAGATATTTCAAACCAAAAAAATAAGCCTTTTGTATATATTCAGCCCCATATTGCCTCTCAGCCACAGAGATTTTTTTGGTTTACTGCCAATGATTGTCTCATTTTCTCATGTCCTTGTCACCTAGAGCTGAGGAATGGAATTTTCTGGTGTTGCTACTCCCCAGAAGTTTCAGGATCAAGCTTGTTTCAGATCTTGCCTAATTCGCTGGAGTGTTCAAAGCCCAGGCAGGACAGTGAGACCTGTTCTTCCAGAGGAGCTTCTCTATGGCCAACTTTCTCTAGAAAGATCCTCAAGAACTCAACTGGAATATTTTGTTGGAGTTGAGCTCAACAAGCCTAAACAGTGACTTACTGCACAGAAGACATTTCGCAAAGCGCTGGGGGACTACGAAAATGAGTCAGCACTTCCTTGTCCTCAAGCAGCTTACAATCAGATGGGACCGTTAAGACAAGATGATTAATGGTTATGCTGTAAGGCAGGATGACATAATGCCACAGAAGAAGTGTAACCCAAAGACTCTGCAGAGTCAGAGGAGGGTTTGTAAAAGGCTCAGTGCCAAAGGGAAAACTCGATGAGCCTGGGACGGTGCCACACAAGGTTTCAACAGATCCAGGCATGACGAGGACATTCCAAAGGCAGGAAATGACATGAGCATTGATGCAGAAAAGAGTTGGGACAAGTTTGGGCACACTGAAGAGACTTGTTTATCTGGGAAAGGGAAAGAGGAGGGAAATTCAGGCTAGGGTGACATTAGAGGAAGCAGTGTTTGATCCCAGGAGCATTTGGAAACTGCTGACCATTTGTGAGCAAAGGGGCATCACAATTGGAAACTGCAGCTTCACTAGGCTCACAAGACACCTTGCTTTGGGAGATTTCCAAGGACACTCCAAGCAAGTCACAGTCCCAAGGGTCCATTATCAACTGGAAACCCCGGGGGACACCCAGTTTGCATGAAGCACCCCAATGGGCGTGACACATACTTTCTGAAAGTACGAACCTTTAAGAGACAGAACAGTACATTGTGCAAACTGTCCTATTCCGTAAGTCTTTGGAAATAAATAAACCTTTCTATTTCAATATTTGGCATCATGACAAGACCTAAGAGGAACTAGAGAGATAATTAATAAGGGCATGAGGGGAAAGTGCAATTAAAAATGGCAAAGACTACTCCATAAATAAGTGCTTCATACTGAGAAGGATTATTACTGCGATCTCCAGCTTCAAACCTGAAATCAAATCACTCTGAATGGATAATTTGAGCATTATTGGGGGGGAAAAGCCATCATGGTTCCTAGCCTCTAAATTACAGGAGAAACAGGATTTTATTCTGACCTCACCTTTCTGTCAGTTTAAATCAACAAGATAATCATGGCTTAGTCCCCATTGGCATAACTCTCCATAACCTCAAGTTTTAATATTGTCCTTCAGTTTCTCAACCAGAAGAGGAAGTTAGATTAAGAATGTCTCAAGAAGAGTCTTTTCCAGGGAACTTAAAAAAAAAAGTTTCCTAGGAAACGAGGAATGCAAACTCCCTTTATCTGAATAAGGGCCTTTGTCAGAAATAAAAATTAGCTGGAGCAAATCTGAAAGCTCAAGCCCCACCAGGCCTGGAGATGTTTGAACCTCTGGCCCAGTTTACAGAGCCTGCTTAAAGATGTTTCCCATCTAAAAAGCAGTCCACGTGTTTGTCACTCATAGGAGAACTTTTGGCTTCTGCCTTTTTGAATGAAATGATTCAAAACTGAATCATTTCCTGCAATTTAATTTCATAGCTGAATGCAAAGTATAAGAAGATAAGGTCACAAGGACACGGATCTATCTCCAGCAAGCGATCACACTCCCTGGGCTGCTGTAAGTGGAGATTTAATTGAACACAGTAGGTTTTGCTATTGTTGCATGATGGAAATAAATTATTTTAAAAATGGCCAATGACCACAGCCAGCTCAGCAGGCACAGTGGTCAGAAGCAAATTTGACTTCCAATTATTGCCTGAGATGGAAACAATTGCTTACACCAATTTCAGCTGGTTGTGAATAGCTTCGTTATTTCATAATCATCATCATCATCATCATCATCATCCTGCCTTATGTTTGTCTAGTAATCTTAGAAAAGGACAGTAACCAGAGAGAAAACTACAGTCTATGCTCTCTTTACCTTCAGTTAAGGAGGCCCACTGAAATAACTATCCTAACTATTATTCCTGCTCAAAATATCTGGGTCACATTTCTTTTTTTTTTTTTTCCTCAAAGATTGGTACCTGGGCTAATAACTGTTGCCAATCTTCTTTTTTTTCTTCTTCTTCTTCTTTTTCTCCCCAAATCCCCCAAGTACATAGTTGTATATTTTAGCTGTGGGTCCTTCTAGTGGTATGTGGGACGCTGCCTCATCGTGGCCTAACGATCAGTGCCATGTCTGCGCCCAGGATCCGAACCGGCAAAACCCTGGGCCGCCGAAGCAGAGTGTGCGAACTTAACCACTCGGCCACAGGGCCAGCCCCCTGAGTCACATTTCTTTAAGTTAGGGGTTGGCAAATTATGCCCACAATTCCAATCTAGCTTGCTGCCTGTGTCTGTAAAGAAAGCTTTATTGGAACAGAGCCATATTTGCTCATTTATGTATTATCTATGGCTGCTTTTGCACTATAATTACAGAGCTCACTAGTTAATGACAGGGACCATGTGACCTGCAAAGCTTAAAACATTTACTAACTAGTCCCTCACTTTACCAAGCCCTGCTGTAAGTTGCCACCATCATCCCTTCCGTTTACAGAGCGTATTGGGTGTCGGATTGGTTTTAACACACTTCAGTTGATAACACCTTTCTGATCCATCAAGATGGAGACGATTGCAGTGCCCGGAGGCACCTCAGACCAGTGTCATTTCTCCATGGGAGATTCAGACTGGGCACTGCCTCCATCATGGGACACTTGGGGTAAAGATGTCCCTTTGTTTGTGGAGAGTGAGAGCCAGTGCTCCTGGTTTTCATCAAGAATGAGAAGCATTGGGCTTGACCCATAGATTGGGGTGATTCCTCAGGAAATGATGGGGATGGTTGTCAAATTTGGAAATTGCTTGTAAAACCACCGTGTGTTAATACATTTATAACTGTACATATTCTCATCCATCTGGAGTGGAAATATGCAAATGGAGAAACACAAAAGTTGAGAACATTAACCTCATTAGACTCTTGGAAACTACAGTAGCATCATAATATACTGGAAATAATTTAAAGGTTAAGCTCAAACTTGAGTTCAAATCCAGACACCCATTAGTATCCATCTTTGGACAAATTTCTTACCATCTCTAAGCTTCAATTTCTTCATCTTCAAAATGGAAATGCTAACAGATAACACTTACTTTTCAGGATAGTTGTAAGAATGGAGTGAGACAATTCCTGAATAATGTCTGGCACAGTGCAGTAAATGCTCAAGAAATGGCAAAAGTAATGACAATTGCTTGTGTTTGGCTTCAACTAAAAGGTGAGAGAGTTCCTTTCTAGAAGCTGGTTTAAAAGTCCTTAGTAAATAAGGCTAACACTCTCAAAACGATGTAATTCTGTATTCAACTTGCTTTTAATATTATGCTTAAAAATATGATAATTTGTTTTTTCACATTGCTTCTACTCCCAAAGCTTTTCCAAGTGAACTCAACATCTCTATGTGTCAAGTATGGTATAAGGGTCAGGTATTTGCCCATTTTACAGATGAAGAAAGTGAAGTTATACCTAGAGTCCTGTAGTTAATGAGCTAAGCTGAGACCCTGCCTCTCCTCTTCACGACCCAGAGCACTTAGTATGATCCTGGACTTGATGTAACGGTCTGTTAAAAGTCAACCCTAACATCCTGGGGAAGGCAGGGGTCCCAGTTAGAAGGCAGCCGTGGGAAGGATGAGAGCAAATACAGAACACACTGGGGAAGAAAGCAAGACACTCAAGGAAGCAAGAATCTAACAGAAGGATGATGCGTCAGAATTCAGACAAATGCAGTGTGCCTTTAAAAAGGACCATGTCTACACTTCTATATTGCTTACTATCTGAAGCTAAGCCAGAGGGATGTACATAGTGAGATCTTTGTCTCATTTCAGGAAGGATACAGTATAAAGATTCTGTGGCAGTAATCTTCCTTGGATTAATGGTTTCTCTTTTATCTGCTGTATTTCTACTCAGATGTCTTTTCTCTGAATGAGTCAGAGGAATGCAAATGCTGGGCGCAGTCCGCTTGAAATATTTAAATCTAGTTTTGCAATATTTTGCAGGTTTGGAGGCAAAAATTATACACACACACACACACTCTTACACACATACGATGAAGGAATGGCAGATGAGAATTACAGATACATCAGCCAGCAATACAAAAACGTGGTATTTCAATTTGACAACAAACTCATTTTTCTTTTTCCATTTCTTTGTTTCTCCAGATCAACATTTAAGTTGCTTGATGTGAGCGGAAGGAATCTGCAACATTCTTTTGTGAGGCTCAGAATCTCATCAAGAATGTATCTGACTACATGGAAAACTGATTTTATTTTGGCTCCTAAATGACAAGGATTCATTATGCAATGAGCACGTCCCTGGAGAAAGCATTCTCTGCACGCTGATAGAGAGAAGGTGGGAGAGGTTGGGAGGTTGGGCATGATTTGTGTGCATTTTCCTGATCCCTCCTTTTATTGATACACTCTGAACTCTTTATTTTCATGTTCAGTCATAGACTTGCAGGCAGTGTCCTACTATTGTGACTAAGAGGGCTTCCTCTAAGAGGAAACCTGAATGGCATTAATATTCAAATCCTCTGGCTTGGTCTGCAGTAGCCTGATGGAGCTTGCACAGAGCCTCTGCTGCGAGGGAGAAAACCTTGGGAAATACAGCTCAGTAAATTGGGATTTAGCTTCCGTCCCCATGTGCAGTACTTAACATGAAACCCTTATATTGAAAGGTCTCCTCCAAAGGCTTTTATTGCTGCAAGAAAGAGTTCCTACCATGTGAAACCAAGGACAGAGGGAGGCTTTCTTATTTTCTTTTCCACCTCATGTGAAAGAATAATCTCATGCCTTCAGGACAAAGCCTTCTTTAAACAACAAAGTGAAATGCTTTCAACGTCCATGAACATCTCCCAACATCAATGAGATTGCTATTCACGGATGAAAAAGGGGAGGAAAAATGGTGGGCATGAACAATCGGTCAATACGGCATTACCCTCGCAAACCAGAAAGCCAGAATTTGAAATGTGAAACATCCCCAGTCCTACTAAATTAGGATTGATGAGTTCCCAGGGATGTTCAACTTCCTTTGACTTTCCTTAAATGATTTATAACCCTTCTCCATGCCATGGTTTCTAAATTTTCTCCAAGCATGCACCTGAACTGAGGCTGGGGAAGGCTTGGCACAAGAGCACAAAATCACGCTTCTTTTTCTCAAAACCTTTTTGTAAATTGGTCTGTGGAATTCAATTCAGCATTCGTTAAGCATCTAGAATGTGCCAGGTGCTGTGCTAGGCCCTCGGACACAGAGATGAGAGAGACACAATCCTTGCCTTCAGAGACCTCATGTCTCACAGAGAGAGAGAGAGAAACCAACACCTGCAATGAAACATAAGTGCTAGAGCAGAGATAAGCAAAGAGGAGGGACCACCCAGGAGTGCAGGTATCAATTTAAAAAAAAAGGACTTTTGAGTTAAGCCTTAAAGATATTACCCATTGGAGAGATGGACAAAAGAAAAAGAGGCCTGGAATGAGGTCACAATCTCTAGATAAGCACAAATGTAACTTGAGATACAGCTATCTCCAGGAACACAAAAATATGCTGACTTTGCTAGATCACATTTGTTGGGTTTCTATTATCCATGCTCCCTATTGATCAAGAATTGACTTATGTCACCCAAGGGCCTACTTCAGAAAGTCACGTATTATGAGAAAGGTCCAACTTCAATCTCTCCAGGTGAGATGTTAGTGGCCCCAGCCTCCACCCACCAGTCAGTTCTCCAACTCATTCTCTCTCCAGAAAACTACTGAAAGAATCAAATTCTCTGAGGTCTCTGGCAGCTGCAGACATGAATACAGGTCCTCTCTGGACCCCATTCGATCCATCGGTAGACTATCAATTGCAGGTGTCTAAATGAGAATGAGAAGCAGGGCAGGGGCCCCAGGCCACAGGAAGGGGAAGCCCTTTCTCAACAAAAGTCTCTGCCTAGAGTGGAGTGCTACATCCTGCCTGGCACAAGGATGCAAACCACACTGTGAAACAACTAGCCATTTATATCCCCTTGGAAGGACTCCAAGTGCTTCTGTCATCCTATATGCGTTCTCCAGACCTGAATGACGATCAAGGTATGTATTCAATATCTCTAATATATATGTATTAGAATCCCAGTTTCAGTGGTTACAACTTGCCCACTGAGTCCTTTCAGTGAATCCAAATGTGGTTCACCAAAATACCTCTGCTCTCTTGACAGTAGAATTCAAACCATCATCTACGCTACAAAGAGAGAGATTTTATATCTATAGACACGTGCCAGCCCACCAAATTACCCTTCTCTGGTTAGGGGAGCTTGTTACTGAGAAGGCGTTTAGAATGCTCCTTTAAATGAGATGGAAGCTAATTTATTCTCTTAAATTATATTGAGGCTCTGGGTGGCACCATGTGAAAAATGACTAAGTCCACTCATACATCAGAGAGGATAATTCTGGTAAAGTTGGTGCTGACAGCATTAAAAAACAATGATGGAAGAGTCTGGCCTTGTTGTTGTCATTTTAATTGTCACTGTGAGTGACGAAAAATGCATTTCCTTCTCCAGCATACTTATCTCTCAGCTTTGTAATACCTTAACTGGGCCGGTGTCACTTGAGAGTGTGATAAAAAATAAAAAGGAAAAGAAGTAGGATGTGTGAGTGTGTGTGTGTGTATGTGTGTGTGTGTGTGTGTGTGATCAAGCAAGAGAAAGAGAGAGTGGGAAGAGAGAGAGGAAGAGAAAGGGGGATGAGAAGAAGAGAGACAAAGAAAGAAAGAGAGACAGAAAGAGACAAGTAAGAGCTAGAATCAGAGAGAGACAACGAGACAAAGACAGAGAGAGGAAAAACGATAGACAAACAAGGATTATTTCAGATGGCTCTTCCTGAATATCAAACAAAGACTGCTGTCAGTAATCTCACGGAAAAGGCTAGTTTTGCAAATCAAGAAACCTGCAATGTTTCCAAGATCCACTCTGGGTTTTCAGGCAAGACAGCCCAGAATTTCTTGTTAAAAGCTTAAGGGCTCAATTTATGCTAAGCATTCAAGGAACTGTCTCATGCAAACAGGATATCGTTTTTCATATTAAAGAAGCAAACCGATCTCGGAGCATAAATGTTATTATTCACAGTCGCAAAGGAAAATGGCATTTACTTTCTCTTCCCTCTTAGGGAGGGAAGGAGGAGGCTGTCCCTTCTTTGGGGCCAGAAGAGAGCTCAGAAATCCTGTTTCTGCTCCTGAAAGAAATACATTTATTTCTCTCAACCCCAGTAGGTGAGTCCACAAGCCTCCTCCACGGCATCCATTGCTTTGCTGGGTCAGTCTACAGTATGCGCATGTTGCTTTTCAACATATGTTTGAGGGAAAGAATCAAAGCTAATTTCAGCGTGTGAAAAGCTAGCAGATTCCATTAGTGATTTGACTTCACTTCAAAGTGATAAGGCTGCTGGATGCAGGTTCTCAGAACTGAACGTCCAAATGGGAATTTTTGATGTAGAACTTCAGTTTTATCAACCATAGGCTTCAACACACACACAAAAGAAGAAATACATACACATTTTTCCACGAGAAGAAATTTTAAAGGTAGCCCAGTGAACCAGTCATACATTTTTTTTCTCATTGCCCCCCATCATTTTTTCCTCTTCAAAACACGTTAGAGTGGGGGGTCATCGGGATCATCATTTCTGGTTTTCACATCGATGGATCTAGAAGAATGCACATTACATGAACTCACGCTGCCTCCTCCACAGACGGCCATAGCAAAACCCCAGAAGCAATTCAAATGGGACTAGAACACAGTCTAATTCTCTTAATTGTCCTTGTAATATCTATATCTGGTAGTATTCTTAATTATCTTGGTCCCAAACCCCATGAAGTCATTTCTCATCTTTACGGAGAACAAGCCAAATTAGAGCGTGGAAAAGGATATGGTCCATAATACTTAATAGTTGTCATTACATTCAAGATGCACCCAATCCATAAATGTACATAAATTGACTACTCATACGTCCAAAGACAAAATGGTATGTACTGCTAAATTCTATCAAAATCAAACACACTTTATCAGATAGTTTTTTAGAAAACAATGTTTGGTGTTCCCACCTATGAAACTGGGTGGTCTCCATTTAACAATATGTGGTGTTTTTTGTTTTTTTTTACAAGACAAGATTTACATTACTCAGAATATGAAGAGTTAATAGCTGGGCCCACCAATTTCATAAAAAAAAAGTCAGGATTCATGCCAGTTTAACCTGATCTCAGGCAGAGTAATAATACCCTTCCTTGTTCCAGGTCCAGGAAAAGGAAAACAGAGTCACTGAGAGTGATACTGGAACCCCTCCTTGTTTGATTTGGCCGCAAGTCCCTCTGCAGCTATCATTTGCTGTGTGTTCAGGCACAAGTTGCTATGGTCAGTGGAAAATATAAAGACACAGAGTGAAGCAAAAGGTAATCAATGTTTACTGAGAGCCTACTGTGTGCCAGACACAGTTGATTACTTCTTTCGATCCTTGTAGTTACTCTATGAGGGAGACATTCCAATACTCATTTTACAGACGATGAAACTGAAGCCCTAGGACTTGCTCATGATCTCATAGCTGGGAGCTGGTGGAACTGAGAATAAATTCAGATCCATGCCATCTGATTCCAAAGCCCATGTGCCAGAAGACTCTAGAGCAATGATTTTCAAACTGTGTTCCAGTGTTTTAGAGGTTCCTCAAATGTTTGATTTGAATTTTTTAATATATTTTAAAATATTTTAAAACTATAATAAAAAAAACGAGAAGTATATTCAAGTGTTATATTCTCAGTTGTTAACCTTTTGGAGACTACCAGCATATTTGCTAGTTTTCTCATTGGCTGACTTTGTGATAGAACATGTTTATATAATTTAACATCTAAAACACATTCATACTACTAAAATATTAGTTTTATCAATTTCATATATTGAATTTTGCATAGGCTAAAAAAACAGGTTTAAAAACCACTGTTCTAGGGCATGCATTTTCAACGGGGGCGCTGGAGGGCAATATAATACTCAAGAGGGTGAAATTTGGTTCTTAAAGGCCAAAAAACCTTAAACACTATAATCTTTTCCCCCACTTTTCAAAGGTCATAGCACATAAACAGGTATCCAGTATTTCTATGGTATTAAAATTCATGTGGGGAGGGGGATTAGAAAATAAATGTCTAAAAAGGCTCTTTCCAGGGGAGATAATGTAAAAAAGGTTGAGAAACAATGCTCTGGGGTATTAACAATTTCAGAGAGTTTGAAACGTAGAAGAGGGGTACTTCGGTCCTTCTTCAGCCTGAGCAGCCAACCTGACTTGAATTGTAACCCTGTGGGGAGTTCTCCCTGACTAATCAGCCTGGCTTGTTTGCAACCTTAGGATTTTCTGTCTGTAAAACACTTGTACAAGCTCCAATCCCTTTGCTCTTGAGAGGACACTTAGCAACCGGAGCCAGGCTCCTCATTTTACAGAAGGAAAAACTGAGGTCCAGAGATGCAAAGGTTTGCCCAAGGACATAGAACCATTTGCGGCAGTCAGAACTCGAACCTAGAACAGCACCCTACACAGGGCAAGCGCTCAAAAAGTGTTTTGTTGAATGAGTGAAGAGAAAAATGGCTCCTAGTTTAACAAAGAGATTGCATTGGAAAGATCAGATCAAAGAATTTTTTAAACCAACTGTATGCAGACTGCCTATTCCACATCACCAATTGATAGGGAAAAATTAAAAAAAGAAACCCACGACCTCAATTTCCCCAGTGGTTGGAAACCCCTAGAAGTCCCTTCCCACCTCACAGCCCCACTGAAAGGGAACAGTGTTGGGAGACAAGTGAGTTCTTCCTCTGGCTGACCCAACTGCACATCTTCCCTTTGTTTGTTTGTTGTCTTTCTTTAAAGCTCTTACAATACTCCTAGCATAGTACCATCTGCCGAAGCGGGATGAACAGGTAGCTTTAAAATGATGATAGCTCTGGGAAATGATAATCACTAGGTCATAGAAAGCTGCACTGCGGTGTATAAATAAGATAAGTAAAAGTGCTGAGGACTGCATGTTTGCTTTCATAAAATGTGTTTTCCCTTTTTGTGGAGAATGCCTTTCTCAAACGCCTGGGGAGAGAAGCTGAACTATAGACCAGAAACTCGCAGACAGTTCCAGAATCCGGCAATGAGGGTGGGATCAGAGGGGAGAGGGATGAAATATGACTTACTGAGACACAAAAGGAAAGAGTTGGACCAGAGCCTTTGTGTTGAACTGCTGAAGCAATGGAATGAGATCAGACCTTCCAGGTCTAATTCCAAAGCTCCTTTGGTAGAGGCGATACGCTGCCGTGAGAAGAGCAGGGCTTGGGTTACAGCACATCTCTCCACTAGCCGTGTGACCTTGGGAAACTCAATCTCTCTGAATCTGGATTTTCTCAGATGTGAAAAGGGGACAATACCTCACAGGGATATTGTAAGGTTTAAATTGGAGAATGTGTATAGAGCGCCAACCATAATACATGATATACCTTTGGCATTTAATAAATGGTGGTAGTGATGATAAGGATGCAGATGCTCAAGAGGATGATAGTGGTGATGATGATGATGATCCATAGGCCTTCTCTAGAAAGTAGCTACCTGTATATACTGAGTCTTGAAGATCCTAAGTAGCTTAGAGGTTACCATGCCCTGTGAGATATGCCATTGGAAAGTATAATTCATAGAGCAAGAATTTCCTTTGCAAAGCATTTCAGGGAGCAAAAACTAAGTCTTAAAATCATGGGCAGCTTCTGAATTTTTGCAAATATATTATCCTACCTAGGCTTTCTACAAATACAAAGCATTTTCACTGACATTCTCTCATTTTATCCCCATACCAGGAATGTGAGGTTGCCAGGGCAGGTATAAGATACACATTTAACAGAGGAAAAAACTCAAGGCCTAGGAGGTTTTGGTCATTTAGTTACTAACCCAGTGTTGCACGGAGAGGTGGTACCCAGACCAAAAGCCTAGTTGTCTGCTTCCTATCCCAATGGTACGCTGAGCCAACTAGTTAAAAATTTCCACCTGGAAACAAATGTGGACCTTATGTAGGTCAGGCACAGTTGTGCCCTCTCTGCATCCTCGTGTGTAATCATCTACCCTCCACCTGATTCCTTCCGAGTCAGCACAGCATTCTGTTTGGTCATCTACTTACCTCTGTGTCCTCCACCCCTGACCCAAAGTGGAAAATCCAGGAGAGACTCAAAATAATCTTTCCCCTTGGGAACCAATAAAGTGAGATGTCTATCAAACCAGACACAGCAATGGCATCATCTGACCATTGTTTGATTGCCAAAGGAGCAAGACTGAGAAAGTTCTGGAAGGCTTTGCTGTACCCTACAGGGCAGAATAGAGCTGACTTTAATCTGCAAGATGTCAGCCCTGCTGGGAATACTCTCTTGCTCTACCCTCCAACACAATTCTGAGCACATAAATGATGTACCTTTCTCCTCACAGCAATCCTGTGAGGAAAATGGGGCAGCGTCCTTTCTTCAATTGGGGAAACTAAAGAATCACAAATAGGGTGCCATAGGCATAAACACACAACTTATTAGGTGGAAAGCTGGGTCTTAAACACAGGTTTCCTCACTCCAGGCCCATCTTCTTTGAACTCTACCAGATTACTGGCTATATCAATTAGAAATATTTTGGTGACAAAAGGCAGAAAATCCAATTCAAATCTTTCTAAATAAAAAAGTGAATTTTTCTTTTCTCTTTTTCTCCCTTTTTATGGGTGGGGGTGGGGTGGGTTGGGGTGGTGGTTACATAACTAAATAGTTCATGGGTGAGTCTGGTTTCAGATCCAGGTTAAAGTCTGAGTTAGCTCCCTCCACATGGTGGCCACTGGCAACTACAGGCTCTCCTCTCATGGCAGAGGCAGTTCCATTCCTCATAGTCTCACTTTACCATCTTCCATGGGAATTGCCTCTGCAGTTCCACCACAGGGGTAACCTTCACTCTGAATGGACTAGCCTAAACCATGTGTCCTTCCCTGAACCAATCATAATAGGCAGAAGGAAGGGATACTTTGGTTAATTTAGGCTAATCAGAGCCAGCCATTGGAGTCAGGGGTGAGGTCAATCAGTCTATATGAATGACTATGGAGGAGGGGTACTTTCTCAAAGGAAATTCAAGGTGCTGTTTTCAGGTAGGAGAGGTAATGGAAACTGGGCAGGAACCCCACAATGACATCCAATCTTTAATTTTACAAATATTCCTTGAATTCCTATTGTGTGCCAATTGTACTGCCAGGCAGGAAGTAAATTTTAATATGGGAAAGACCAATGTCTGCCTAGGTATAACTCAGTCTAGTTTATCTGAACCCAGTGGTAGTGAGTAGGTGCCTTCACTGTTGACGGTATATTCAACCACTTCCTCATATTTGCCTCTAACTCACCCAAATTGCTCTTCTGTCCAGATAGAGTGAGTCACGCTGGTGCAAGACACAGCAGAGTGGTGAGTTGAGATTGTTTTCTGTTAGCAAGGCAACTAGAATCCTAGAATCATGTCACGTACAGTAGGAAGGGCAGTGCGGTGTAGCAGTTAAGAGCACAGATTCTGGAGTCAGATTGCTTGAGTTTGAATCTCAAGTCAGCCACTTCCTAGCTGCGTTACCTTGGGCAAGTTGTTTGACCTATCTGTGCTTTAGGTTCTTCACCTATAAAATGGTGATAATGATAGCATGTAAGGATATTTTGAGATCCAAATGAGTTAATACAGGGATCAGCTAACTTTTTCAATAAAGGGCCAGATAGTAAATATTTTCAGCATCATGGGCCATGCAGTCCCTGTGGCAACTACTCTATTCAGCTCTTAGAGTGGGAAGGCAACAATGGACAGCACATGCACAAATGGGAGCGACTGTGTTCCAACAAAATTTTTTTTACAAAAACAGGTGGTGCCTAGATTTGCCTTGGCACCAAGTAGGAACTCAATATGGTAGCTATTATTATAAATTCAAGCAAATAGCATTTAACTTTGTTTATTATTCTCTTTCACACACTGTCCCTTTCTCTCAATGGACTCTACCCACCCTTCCTTGACTGTGCTGATAGTAGATCTATTATAACACATATATACACATTAGCTGTTTATTTATTGACTTAGTGACATAGAAGATAACGAAAACTCCCCACTCCTCTAATTGGATTACTCTTCACATGTTTGAATTGTCTTGTCCACATGCATTAAAGAGGAAACACTCAGCAAAAACCTTGGCATGTTGTACACAACCCAGTGCTCCATGATTCATAGCAAGTAAAGAATAATAACTGTTATTATTTGCTATAAATAAGCTCTCAGCCTCATTAGTGAATGCTCACTTGCAGACATTTACTCCCATCAGAACGGTTTCCTTATGTTACAAGCCACCCCTCAAGTCTCCTCCTCTAAGGACGCTCCAGGTCCAGAAATCACTGCTCAGATTTCGTGGTGCTCAGTCATGCTGAGATGTCTCAAGAGACACAAAAACAACACTGGAGTTAAAAGTTAATTCTTCCTGCTGGGTTAATAATTACGTAAAACCAGTTTGAAGCAAGGGGAAATCGCTATGTCTGGAGTTCAGAATGAATTAGTGAGGAAGGAAGGAAAATAAGGAATTACAGAGTTGGAATGTAACTGCCAAGAACTCCACCTTCTTCTGGGTGGGAAAGGGGAGACAACAAGGAAACCCATTCAGGAGTCTTAACTTATAATCAGCAAGGAATCCCCAAACTCAGAATCAGATCCCTGACTGGAAGAAAGCTTTTTAGCTAATCCAATGAATAACACTGCTGTTTATCAGTGAGACAGAGACAACTTAAAACTTGATGCATTATAAAATGTCTCCCCCTTCTCCTGGCAGCCTAACTTAGTTTATTTGGTACCAAAGTATCTTCCCCTGAATTCAGCATCTTCCCCCAAATTTGTATGATAAAAGAGAAACTCTACATCTCATTTGTTCATTTTGTTAGGGTGGGTGCAACTGCCAATCATTATGCACCAATCAATATGCACATTACCCAGAATGCCAAGTGACAACGCTGGGAAAAACGAGAAGGAAAAGAAAAGCTGAGAACCTCTCTGCTTATTGCCACACAAACACACTGCCATACTTTATGTCTTTCTGTAGAGAGGTACATGGGTGAGCCCATTCATGGCCCACGGTTTTGTTACTAGAAAAGGAATCAGTGGAGATGGGGATATTCTATGTATTTAGGCAAAACTGTATCAACATCACTCAGAATAAAGATGCTCCCATCCACTGTGTTACCCTGTACAAACCTAGACATATACCCAAGGGCACTTAGTGTAGTTAGTCTAAAATATGCCATGGCCAAGATTAAGTCTGTAAAGGGTGAAATGCCACAGATTCATGATCCTGCTGCTTGTGCCACCTGCTGCCTCTTAAACTGGGAGATGCACACACAACTAGCCACGACCTTTAGCACCTTTCCACACTTTTTCTGCAAGGAGAGCTCCTGGTATCACCCAAATACATACAGCCTCTCCCATCCATCCCTTTCCCCAGGACTAGGCTTGAAAATGTTAGTGCAAGGAGCTAAGAAATTAGAAAAGTCCCAATAGCCTAGAGAAAATTGCATGGGCTTTAAAGTAAGATAAGGTCAAGTTTGACTTTCAAGGCTGCTCTTACTAACTGTAGGACTCTAGACAAGTTACCGCTCTGTTTCTTCATCTGTAAAATAGTAATAATGGTATCCATGTCTGAGTATTTCTGTAAGAATTAAATAAATGCATGTTATGTTTTTCATATATATTAAGGACTCAATAGATACATTAGTTTTCTGGAAATGCAATTTCTATGGGCCTGAAGTGTAATTTCTCCAGCCTTGCTGTCTGCTCCTCCCTTTGTTAGTACATCATTTGATCATCCTAGGAACTAATGGAAAGGCCAGGATCCAGAAGACATAAAAAGAAGAAAGAGAAGGACAAGTGAAAGGAGAAGAAGAGAAAGAAGACCAATAGCAGCAGCTAATACTTACAGTGCTTACAGAGTGCCAGGCATTGCTCTAAGCTGTTCATATTTATTAACTCATTTAGTATTCATAGCAACCCTACAGGGTGGTACTATAATTATCCCCATTGTACAGATAAGAAAACTGAGGCATGGGGGGAACACGTGATATGCCCAAGGCAACACAGCAGTAAGTGCAAGAGTGAGGATGCAAACCCAGACAGAACGGCTCCATAGTATGTATTAGTGACTTCTGCTATAGGACCCAAAGAAGCAAATGGTACCCACTCAATTAAAGACATCAGAGAGCTTTAAGGGGAAGGCACTCTTCTTTTTCTCAGAGGCATTAGGATGTAATTTTGAATATAAAACAGGTAAGCTGTGGGCTTAAGGATACTCTCCTGACATGAAGAATGCAGAGAGGGTTGTGCTGGTGAATCCACTAGTTCAGAAAGGTGCTCCAGTGAACTTGTGCTCACTGCCGTCCACATCTCTTCAGACCAACAGATTCCAAATGACTGGGGAAACTGAGGAAGCTTAGCAGCACACTGGTTCCTGCCTGCCCTCCCATGTCCTCTTTGGTCTTTATTATCAATTAGACATATGGTTGAATGTTCTTATTGCTTGAGTGGTGCCTTTGAATACTGAAGGAGATGTATGGAAGGGACAGGTCAAGGCATCTTCATTGTCATCCTCGAGGGTGGAAATATAGGCAGACATCTTGGCCAGAAACAAAGAGGGAGACTTGGCTCAGATGTCAGGTTCTCCAGTTTCCCCCAAAGAGAGGATTTGTTCCTGTTGTTACAGGTGTAGGAGGTTAAAAGCAAGCATACTTCCACATGTTCAGCAATAACCCTATCTGAAAAGCCTCACAGAATTTAAATACACTCTACAGTCCACAAACTGCAATCAAAATGCTAGCTTCTGTACAAATTCTATGGTACAAATAATATGGGTCCAAAAAGGACCAAGAGATTGAGAACAGGAAACTCCAGAGGTGGCACAAAAGAAACATCTCGCTGTGGAGGACAGCCAGGGGAACCTTACAGGAGTTGACCATTAAAGTCCAATTTCCTCCTCCTCCTCGGGAATAAGAATAGAATGAATAGAGAAGTGCTGACTGCTGTGTGGGAAAAGGCCAGGATACAGGCCTCCCAACTGCAGCCCTGGTGGGAATTCCTCAGAGGGGAGCAGAGGGAGGGGAGGGGATTCTGTTAAATGAGAGAAGGACCAGAATCAGCCCAGTTATTATCCTCTTAACCTTCCATGCTCCTGTGCCCTTGGGAGTCTTCAAAGTTCAAAATAGACTCTCAAGACATCAAGCTTGATACTTGGAATTCTTGTGTATGTCTCCAAATTCATCTTAGTACTATAAGACTGACCCAGGCTAAAGGTTTTGGTAATATTGGTGAATCATCTCAACAGCTTCAATATGACCAAGAGCTATGAATGCCACGGTATGCAAACCAACCAGCCAGCAGGTTAGATTCCAGGCAATTCAAGCCAGTTGCTAAGAGCAGTATAAGAAAGGAGGTTTATTTATGTGAATTGAGTGCTAACCATTTTCTCCCCCCCCCCGCCACCTCCCTCTACCTGCTCTGGGGGGAGGCCATGTTGTCAGCAGCCCTATAGAGAGACTCATGTGGCAAGGAATGGAAACCTCCTGCCAAAAGCCTCCTGCCAACAGTGAATGAGCTTAGAAATAGATTTTCCAGCCCTTTTCAAGTCTTTAGCACTGCAGCCTTGTCTGACAGCTTGATTGCAACCTCATGAGAGACTCTAAGTCAGAAACATCCATCTAAGTAGCTCCCAGCTTCTGACCCTCAGAATCCATGTGAGATAATAAATGTTTCTGGTTTTAAGTTACTAAGTGTTCAAGTAATTCATTATACAACAATAGATAACTAACACAAATACTTGCTTAAGTCATATAGCTGAAATATAGTAGTATGTCCGTTTCCAAAACCTCTGCCCTTGCCTTTGCTCCATTCTGCCAAGGCTAGAGTAGTTCTGTTCTCCATAACTAATGGCTTCTGTTATGGTTTTGAAAGAAACAGAAATCTAATCAAGCTGGCTCAAGTAAAGTGGGGATTAATGAAGGAAGCACTAAGCAAATCATAGACCTCCAAGGGTAGAAAACAAAGTACAGAGATTTGCTTTTACAAGAAGGAATGGGTGTCTAACAAGTTATCCTCCCATAAATAACATCTATAAATCCCAGAAGAAAAGAAAATAAACTTTAAGGGCTCCAGGAACTCAAAAAAAAGCAGCATATTTTGGAAGGCAGTCAAAAATTGTAGCAAGAAACCAGCACAGAGTGAATTCTAGTTTTTTCAGGTATGCCCTGGAGGCAGCCAGAATCGTGGCCAAGGTGGTATGGCTGAAATTCCAAGAAAACGTCTGCTACTATTCTGGCTGGAGGAACCAAGTGAAAAAAGCCCAGAAAAACTGGAAAGCTGGAGAGTGAGAGGAGAAGAGAGTCAGGAAAGAAGAACACCAAATTCTGTGCATAAACTCAGCGTAAGTTTCTGCCCAATCCTTGAACCATGTATAAGTAGGTCAAATGGAGAGCAGCTAACAGTTAAAACTTAAAGAACTGACTTCAGGTCTGAAATTCCACTCACCACAGACATTACAGTTTTCAGTTCAAGTCAGACCAAGCTGGTTGCCTGCTCAGATAAAACATCAACATTCTTTAGAGTAATATAACAAAATCCAGAGTCCTTACAATATAACATTCACAATTTCCTGGATTGAATGTAAAAATAGTCCACATGTGAAAAATGTGACTCAATCTCAAGGAAAAATATAAACAATAGATGCCATCCTCAAGATGGTCTACATGTTGGTTTATGAGGAAAGGATTTTTAAATAGCGATTATAAGTATACTCAGTGAGGTGAAGTAAAATACACTTATAACGAATGACAGAAACTTTGGCAGAGAAACACAAAATATAAAAATGAAAAAAAATGAAATTTTAGAATTTAGAACTGAAAATAGAACATCTGAAACTAAAACTCAATGGATGGGCCTAACAGCAAAATGGAGATGAAAGGAAACAGTCAGTGAATTTGAAGATGGATCAATAGAAATCATCCAATTTGAATGAGAGTTGAAAAAAAATTAGCAGAAATTCAAGGACCTGTGAATAACTTCAAAATGCCTCACTCAGAGAGAGAATGGGACAGGAAAAAATTTTTGAAGGAAAAAAATACCAGAAACCATCCCCATTTTTTGAAAGATATAAATTTATAAATTCAGGAAGCTCAAAACTTCTCAAACAGGATTAATTTGAAGAAATCCGTGCTTCAGCACATTATGGTCAAACTGCCAACCAGCAAAGATAAAGAGAAAAATTTGAAAGCAGTCAGAGAAAAATATCACATTAAATATAGAACACAAGAGAAAATACCATAGATTTTCACCACAAACCATGGATGCTAGGAGAGAGTGGAACATCTTTAAAGTGTTCAAAAAAAAATAATTGCCAAAAAGAATTTCAAATTCAGCAAGGTATCCTTCAAGAATAAAGGTTAAATAAAGAGGAGTGACGTCAGCATCATAGCAGAGTGAACTTGCCCAGGACTCTCTCCCCTCCAACATGCAATGAAAAGGGGCAACCATACTCCAACAGAGAACATCCTAACAACACAAAAACTTAAGAAACATGCAGCCACACAATGTAGGGCGGAGAGGCTGGATCCCCCTTGGAGGAGCTGGAACAGGGTAAGACAGAACTTCACTCCCTCCCCTAAAGACTGCAACCATGACAGCAGGAGGACCCATAAGGGAAGGAGTGGGGGAGGGGTCACTCCTTCATGGGATCACCTGGGACTCCCTAGGGTCCTTGCAGCCTAGAGGGAAGGCCTCTAATGGGTGAGAGCTCTCGTGGGGGGTGACCTCATCAAGCCAACACCCCAGGAGACCAGATAGGGAGAGCTGATTGAGAAAGCCCAGAGTGCACGCAGGAGCAAGTGCCCCTCCCCCTACCCACCCCGCACCCCACTGCTCCACTGCCTGGGATCTCAGCTGAAGGTGGAGGGCTCAGAACATGTGGCTCTCAACCCACACCCAGTGGTGATAGGCTGTAACTTCAACTGAATAATATCAGAATGAGAAAAGGCCGACCTTCCAACATCAGACACTACATCAAATCTCCAGACCAGAGAGAAAACGACAAGCACCAAGAACTAAGTCCTGAGGACACAGAAATACGTAAGCTAAATGACAATGAGTTCAAAATAGCTATCATCAAAAAACTCAATGAGGTAAAAGAAAATGTAGAGAAACAATTCAACGAGTTCAGGAGCTACTTTACAAAAGAGATTGAAACTACAAAGAAGAACCTATCAGAAATACTAGAGATGAAAGATACAATGGAAGAGATAAAACAAAATATGGATTCCCTGAATGCTCATGTGGACATCATAGAGGAGCATATCAGCATAATCGAAGATAGACATGTTGAAACGCTCCAGACAGAGGAGGAGAGAGAACTAAGACTAAAAAGAAGTGAAGACAGTCTCTGAGAAATGTCCAACTCAATGAGGAAATGCAACATAAGAATGATAGGTATTCAAGAAGGAGAAGAGAAAGAGAATGGAGCAGAAAGTGTATTCAAAGAAATAATAGCAGAGAACTTCCAAAATCTAGGGAAAGAGAGGGAAATCTGTGTGTAAGAAGCTTCCAGATCTCCTAGACTTGTCAATGTAAAAAGATCTACTACAAAGCATATAGTAGTAAAATTGGAAAAAAATTAATGACAAAGAAAGAATACTAAGGGCTGCAAGACAGAAGAAAATAACATACAAAGGAACTCCTATCAGGCTCTCAGCAGATTTCTCTGCAGAAACCATACAAGCTAGGAGAGAATGGAATGACATATTCAAATCTTTAAAAGACAAAAATCTTCAGCCAAGAATACTCCATACAGCAAAAATATCCTCCAGATATGAGGGAGAAATTAAAACTTTCCCAAACAAACAAAAGCTAAGGGACTTAGCCACGAAACCCTCCATACAAGAAATCCTCAAGAATGCCCTCATAACTGAAAATTAAAAAAAGGGAGAAAGGGGGCACAAAACATAGAGTAAGGAGATAAATAGGCAGACAGAACCAGAATAACACAGCAAGTATTCAACTATAGTATTAAGCTACAGGGAAGGAAAACACCAAAAACAAAGATAATTCTGTCACTTTAACCACAAACTCACAACACAAGATGGAATAAGATGTGAGCAAAACAACTCAGGAGGGGAGGAGGAAAGGGACTGAATCGGTTTAGACTAAGGAAATAAGAGGCCATCAGAAAATGGACTATCTTATACATGAGACTCTGAATACAAACCTCAGGGTAACCACTAATCAAAAAAGCAGAACAGAGACACAAAGAATAAGTAAAGAAAAAACAAAGAAACACATCATAAAAAACTACATAATTCAATGCGTAGACCAAATCACACAGGACAAGAACCAAAGGAAATGCAGGAAAACTGGAAAATGACTGATAAAATGACAGCATTAAGCCCTCAAACATCAATAATCACCCTAAATTTAAAGGGATTGAATTCTCCAATAAAAAGACACAGAATGGTAAGATGGATTAAAGAACAAGACCCAACAATATGCTGCCTCCAGGAAACACAACTCAGCTCCACTAACAAACACAGGCTCAGAATGAAGGGGTGGAAGATGGTACTCCAAGCTAAGGGCAAACAAAAGAAAGCAGGGGTTGTAATACTTATATCAGGCAAAGTAGATGTCCAGATAAGACAAGTGAAGAGAGACAAAGAGGGGCAGTATATAATGATCAAAGGGATACTCCATCAAGAAGAAGTAACACTTATAAATATCTATGCACCCAATACAGGAGCACCAAAGTTCATAAAGCAACTATTAACAAACCTAAAAGAAGATATTAATAAAAATACAATAAGAGTAGGGGACCTCAACACACTCCGCTGACATCAATGGATAGATCATCCAGACGGAAAATCAACACAGAAACAGTGGAATTAAATGAAAAGCTAAATCAGTTGGACTTAATAGACATATATGGAACTCTCCATCCAAAAAGAGCAGAATACGCATTCTTCTCAAGTGCACACAGAACATTCTCAAGAATAGACCATATGTTGGGAAACAAGGGAACCCTCAATAAATTTAAGAAATTGAAATAATAACAAGGATCTTTTCCAATCATAATGCTATAAAGCCAGAAATTAATTACAAGAAAAAAGCTGAGAAAGGGACAAAGATGTGGAGACTAAACAACATGCTATTGAACAAGCAATGGATCATTGATGAAATTAAAGGAGAAATCAAAAAATATATGGCTACAAATGAAAATGATAACATACCATACCAACTCATATGGGATGCAGCAAAAGCCATAGTAAGAGGGAAATTCATCACAATACAGGCACAACTTAACAAACAAAGAAAAATCCCAAATAAGCAATCTCACGTTCCATCTAACTGATTTGAAAAAGAAGAACAAAGCTCAAAGTCAGCAGAGGAGAGAAATAATAAAAATCTGAGCAGAAATAAATGCTATTGAAACAAAAACGCAGTAGAAAGGATCAATGGAACAAAGAGGTGGTTCTTTGAGAAGATAAATAAAATTGACAAACTCCTAGACAGACTTACGAAGAAAAAAAGAGAGAAAGCTCAGATAACAAAATCAGAAATGAAAGAGGACAAACAACTACAGACTCCATAGAAATACAACAGATTATAAGAAACTACTACGAAAAACTATATGCCAACAAAATGGATAACCTAGAGGAAGTGGACTCTTAGAGCCTCCCAAAGCTGAATCAAGAAGAAACAGACTATCTGAATAGACTAATCACAAGGAAAGAGATTGAAACAGTAATCAAAAGCATCCCAAAAAATAAAAGCCCAGGACCAGATGGCTTCCCTGGGGAATTCTATCACACTTTCAGAGAGGATTTAATACCGATCCTTCTCAAGCTATTCCAAAAAATTAGGGAAGATGGAATACTTCCTAACACATTCTATGAAGCCAATATCACTCTGATACCAAAGGCTGAGAAGGACAGCCTGAAAAAGGAAAACTACAAGCCAACATCATTGATGAACATAGATGCAAAAATCCTCAACAAAATTTTGACAATGCAAATTCAGCAATACATGAAAAGAATCATACACCATGATCAAATGAGATTTATACCAGGAACACAGGGATAGTTCAACATCCTCAAATCAATCAACATGATACACCACATTAAAAAATTGAGGAATAAAAACCGCACGATCATCTCAATAGATGCAGAGAAAGCATTTGACAAGATCCAACAGCCATTTATGATAAAAACTCTTAACAAAATGAGGATAGAAGGAAACTACCTCAACATAATAAAGGCCATATATGACAAACCCACAGCCAACATCACAGTGAATGGGCAAAAACTGAACACCATCCCCCTGAGAACAGGAACTAGACAAGGATGACCACTATCACCACTCTTATTCAAAATAATACTGGAGGTTTTGGCCAGAGCAATTTGGCAAGAGAAAGGAATAAAAGGAATCCAAATAGGGAGGAAGAAGTGAAACTCTTGCTGTTTGCAGATGAGATGATCTTATATACAGAAAACCCCAAAGAATCCATCAGAAAACTAATAGAAATCATTAACAACTACAGTAAAGTTGCAGGGTACAAAATCAACTTACAAAAATCAGTTGCTTTTCTATACTCCAATAACAAACACAGAAAGAGAACTCAACAATCGCAACTAAAAGAATAAAGTTCCTAGGAATAAATTTAACCAAGGAAGTAAAGGACTTATACAATGAAAACTACCAGACACTACTGAAAGAAATTGATAATAACATAAAGAGATGGAAAGAGACTCCATGCATGTGGATTGGAAGAATAAACATAGTTAAAATGTCCAATCTACCTAAAGCAATCTACAGATTCAATGCAATCCCAATCAGAATCCCAATGACATTCTTCATGGAAATAGAGCAAAGAATCCTAAAATTCATATAGGGCAACCAAAGACCCTGAATTGCTAAGGCAATCCTGAGAAAAAAGAACAAAGCTGGAGGTGTCACAGTCCCTGACTTCAAAGTGTACTACAAAGCCATAGTGATCAAAATGGCATGGTACTGGTACAAAAACAGGCACACAGATCAATGGATCAGAACTGAAAGCCCAGAAATAAAACTGCACAACTATGGACAGCTAATCTTCGACAAAGGTGCCAAGAACATACAATGGAGAAAAGATAGTCTCTTCAATATACAGTGTTGGGAAAACTGGACAGCCACATGCAAAAGAATGAAGGTAGACCATTATCTCACACTATACACAAAAAATAAAGTCAAAATGGATCAAAGACTTGAAGATAAGTCCTGAAACCATAAAACTCCTGGATGATAATATAGGTAGTACGCTCTTTGACATCGAACTAAAAAGGATCTTTTCTAATACCATGTCTTCTCAGACAAGGGAAACAAAAGAAAAAATAAACATGTGGGAGTTCATCAGACTAAAGAGTTTCTACAAGGCAAAAGAAACCAGAAGCAAAACAAAGAGACAACCTACCAATTGGGAGAAAATATTTGCAAATCATATATCTGACAAGGGGCTAATCTCCATAATATATAAGGAACTCACACAACTGAACAATAAAAAAACAAACAACCCGATCAAAAAATGGGTAGTGGATATGAACAGACATTTTTCCAAAGAAGATATACAGATAGTCAATAAACACATGAAAAGATGTTCAACGTCACTAATCATCAGGGAAATTTAAATCAAAACTACACTAAGATACCACCTTATGTGTGTTAAAATGGTTATAATCACTGACTAAAAATAACAAATGTTGGAGAGGGTGTGGAGAGAAGGGAACCCTCATACACTGCTGGTGGGAATGCAAACTGGTGCAGCCACTATGGCAAACAGTATGGAGATTCCTCAAAAGACTAAAAATAGAACTACCATATGACCCAGCTATCCCACTACTGGGTATCTACTCAAACAATTTGAAATCAACAATCCAAAGTAACATATGTACCCCTATGTCAATAGTAGCACTATTCACAATAGCCAAGACATGGAAACAATCCAAGTGCCCATCGATTTATGACTAGATAAAGAAGATGTGGTATATATATATATATATATATATATATATATATATATACAATGGAATACTACTCAGCCATAAAAAAGACAAATTCATCCAATTTGCAATAACATGGAAGGACTTGGAGGGAATTACACTAAGCAAAATAAGCCAGACTGAGAAAGACAAACACCAGATGATTTCACTCATATGTGGAATATAAACATACACATGAACAAAGAAAACAGTTCAGTGGTTACCAGAGGAAGGGGCGGGGTGGGCACAGGGGGTGAAGGGGAGCACTTATGTGGTGACAGACAAGAAATAACGTACAACTGTCTCACATTGATGTAAACTATTATGAACTCAATAAAAAAAGTAAAATAAAGAAATTTTTAGATAATGAAAAACCAGGGAATTTGTCACCACCAGACCTATGTTAAAAGTACATCAGAAAAAAAATTAAAATAAAAAATATAAAAATACATCAGATTGAGGAAAATGATACAAAGTGAATCTTGCACTTTCAGGAATGAATGCAGAGTATCATAAATAAGTGATAAACATGGGTAAATATAAAATAATTTTTATTTTAATTTTTGTAGAATACAAGTAACTGTTCACAGCAAAAAATATAACATTGTCTTGTGGGATTTATAATGTATGTAGATATAATACATAGAAAACTATAACAAAGTATGGTAGGATGAGAGTAAATGGACCTATACATTACAATATTTCTTCTTGTCATTATTTAATATTACATCAACTGTGAAAAGTTAAGAATAGATTGAGTAAACATTTTTTTAAATGAACAGGAGTATAACTTTAAACCAATAAATGTACTAATATGGAAATTAAATTATTGAAATAACCCAAAAGAAGGCATGATAAGGTGGGTGGGATGAGAGAGGTTGAAAATCACACACAACAAAGAATAAAATGGTAGACCTAAATCTGACATATCAATAATTATATTAACTGTCAATGGGCTAAATACTCCAACTAAAAGGCACAAATCATCAGGGTGAATTAAAAAATCAAGACCCAATTAAATGTTATCCATAAGAGACACATCTTAAATATAAATAAAAAGTTTAAAAGTAAATGGACAGAAAAAGGCCCCTCCCTGTAAAAAGTAAGCATAGTAAAACTGAAATGGCTGTAATAACATCAGATAAAACAGATCTCAAGAGTATTACCAAAAATAATAAAGAAAATTTCATAATAATAAAAGGGGTCAATTCACCAGAAAGGCATAGCCATCACAGATGTGCATGTGGCTAATAACAGAGCCTTAAAATACATGAGTTAAAAGTTGGCAGGATGAGAGGAAGAAATAGATGGTGTTACAATCAAAGTGAGAGAATTTAACACCACTCTTTTAGCAAATGATGGAAAAGCTGGATAAAAACAAGTAAGTACACAGAATAGAATAATTGAACGTATAATTCATCTACACTAATTTTTATTTATAGAAGTTTACACCCAACAACTGCACAATACACATTATTTTCAAATGCACATTGTAATTCACCAAGATAAACCATATGTTAGACCATAATGCAAGTTTCAATAATGTCAAAGGATTTAAGGCAAACAAAGTATATTCTTTGACTACTAATAGATTAAATTAGAAATCAATAATGATAAATAGCTAGGATGATCACAAACGTTTGGAAACTAGACAACAGTCTCTCAATAATCCAATAGTCAAAGAAGAAATCACAGAAGGATTAGAAAATATTTGAAAATGAATGATAATGAAATTAAAACATATAAATATTTATGGGATGCAGCTAACATGGTGCTTAGAGAAAAAATTATGGTTTTAAATATTTATATTAGGATTAAAAAAGAAAGATCTGCAATTAAGGACTTTAAGAATCTAAAAAGAGGAAAGCAAAGAAAATCCAAAGCAGGTGGAAGGAAGGAAATAAAATTAAGAGCAAAAAACAATAAAATAGAAAACCAACAATAAATAGAATTAATAAATAGAAAACTTGTTCTTTGATAGGAATCAACAAAATTCCTAAACCCCCATCTGAACTGAGTTGGAAGTGGCAGTGGAGTGGGGAAGAAGATACAAATGACAAATATAGGGAATAAAAAAGGGGTTATAACTACAGACACTACAGATATTAAAAAGACAAAAAATTATAAATAGTTTTATGTCAAAATATTTGACAACTTAAATGAAGTAAATTTAATCCTTGAAAGCTAGCAAATTACAATCAAAAAGAAATAGATAACTTGATAGCTACTAAAGAAATGAAATTCCTTGTTAAAAATCGTTCCTATAAAGTAGACTCAGATGTCTCTACTGATTAATTCTACCAACATATAAGGAAGAAAAAAAATACTAATTTTACACAAACTCCTCCAAAAAATAGGAGAGGAGAGTAACATTATCCTGATGCTAATCTATACTGAGATATTACAATAAAATAAAGCTACAGATCCATGTCCTTCAAGAACACAGATACAAAAACTCTTAAACCTTTAGCAAATCAAATCCATCAATGTATCAAAAGAATAATACACCATGACCAAGTGAGGTTTATGCCAGTAATGCAAGGTTGCTTTAACATTTAAAAAGCAAGCAATGAAGCTGGCCCCATGGCATAGTGGTTAAGTCTGGCATGCTCCACTTCAGCAGCCTGGGTTTGCAGGTTCAGATCCCAGTCACAGACTTGTACCACTCATCAGCCATGCTGTGGCAGCAACCTACATATAAAGTGGAGAAAGATTGGCACAGATGTTAGCTTAGGGCTAATCTTCATTAGCAAAAAGAAGAAGAAGAAGAAGCAGAAGAAGAAGAAGAAGAAGAAGAAGAAGAAGAAGAAGAAGAAGCAGAAGCAGCTAGTGCAATTCACCATATTAAGAGAATAAAGGAGAAAAATCATAGGCAGAAAAAAATCACTTGACAAAATTCCACACCCATTCATAATAAAAGAATTCAATGAATTCTCAATGGATAAAAGGAAACTTCCTGTACGTGGTAAAGGACATCTAGGAAAATACTTACAGCTAATATCATACTTATTGACAAAATAATGAATGTTTCCCCGCTAAGATCAGGAAGAAGGCAAGAGTGTCTGCTCTCACCAGTTCTATTCAACACTGGTGGTGCTAGCAATTCCGATAAATTAAGAAAAATAAAAAGTCATAAAGATCAGAAAAGAAGAAATAAAACTGTCTCTACTTGGAGATGACATGATTACTTATGCAGAAAATCCTCACAAAGATACAAAACAACTACTACAACTAATGAGTGACTATAGAAAGATCTCAAAATATGGAATTAAAATTTTTAAAATCAAGGTTAAAATCAAAATTAATAAAATTTTTATGCAATGGTAGCAAACAAATAGAACCCAAAATTTTTTTAAATTCCATTTATAATAGCTCCAAAAAATGATACTATCCTTACGAATATATTTAACAAAAACCATACAAGACTCCTACATCAAAAAGTACAGGATATTGCCTAAAGAAATTAATTAAAGATCTAAATAAATGGAGAGATATACAATGTTCACGGATGAGACAACTCAATATAATCAAGATGTCTCTCTCCAAACTTATCTATGGTTTCAACATAATGGCATAAAAATTCCAGCAGGACATTTTTATAGAAAATTACAAGTTGATTATTAAATTTATATATATATGGAAATCAAAAGGACTTGGAATACAAAAAGCATTTTTGAAAAAGAACAAAGTTGGCATACTTACATATCTGATTTCAAGACTTACTCTAAAGACACAGTAATCAAGACAGTAATGGCAAAAGGATAGACATATAGATCAGTTTGTGTAGAATAGGGAATCAAAAACAAGACTCATACACACAAGGTCAATGAATTTTCAACAAAGATGCTGAGCTAATTTAATGAAGAAAGATAATCTTTTCACCAAATTGTTCTGAAACAGCTACATATGAATAAGTGGGAAAATGAATATTGACCATTACCTTATGCCATGAACACAAATTAATCAAAATTGTCCATAGACCTCAATGTGATGCAAACAAAAAGGAAACAAAGATCTTTGCAACTCTGGGGGAGGGAATAACTTCTTAGATAGAACACAAAACCCACAAACTATTAAAAGAAATCAGTAAATTGGATCTCACCAATGATACCAAAAGATAGCTTTAAGAATATAAAGTGATAAGCCGCATAATGGAAGAAAATATTTGCAACCTGACAAATGACGAGTATTTGAAATACAAAAAGAATTCTAACAACTCAAAAATAAGAAGACAAATGACAACATAAAACTGTGGACCAAAGACTCGAATAGACACTTTACTAAAGAATATAAATGAATGGCCAATACATACATGGGGAAAAAATTGCTCAAATCATAAGTAATCAGGGAAATCCAAATTAAAACTAGTAATATCAAGTTTCTGGAGGCAGTAACAACAGAAGCAGAAGCTGCAGCACCAGAGCTTGGCAAAGACATCAGTGAGTGTTCACTGACCAGTTCTGTGGTATGATTTTTGACAAGATTCTAGCCATATCACCTCCAGGTCCAGTTTTCCAGCACTCATCCTCCATCTCAGCAATTCCGTAAACTACCCAACATCTTTTCAATAAGTTCTTTTTCTACCTAAATCTGCCAAAGTCAGGTTCTTTTATATTAAACTAAGAACCTGAATGATTCAAACAGCTACTTTCTAAAAATTATTTATATAGAAGACTAAAGAAATGTAGAAAACATCAATTTCAGTTTTCAGTTTTGTTCAAAAAAATAAGGATACTGTCAGACAAAAGTTGAGAGTCATCAGGTGTCACATGCAATGAAAAAGTGAATGAAATACAGGCAGAAACATAAAAATAAGCTTACTGAGAGGCCAGCCTTGTGGTGAAGCAGTTAGGTTCGCACATTCCGCTTCAGCCCAGGGTTCACCGGTTCAGATCCCCAGTGTGGATCTATGCCCTGCTTTACAAGTCATGCCATGGCAGGCGTCCCACATATAAAGTCCAGGAAGATGGACACGGGTGTTTTTTTAGGTGAGGAAGATTCTCTCTGTGCTAACATCTGTGGCCAATCTTCCTCTATTTTATATGTGGGTCACCACCACAACATGGCTGATGAGTGGAGTAGGTCCTTACCTGGAATCCAAACCTGCGAACCTGGGCCGCCAAAGCAGAGCGACCAGACTTAACCACTACTCCACAGAGCCAGCCCCCAAACGTCTTTTTTTTTTTTTAATCACCAATTGGTCTTGTTAGTTCCTTCCTAGTACTTATTGCAGTCTATGAGTACTTGTTTATTTGTTTGTTTATCATCTATCTCTGCCTACTAAACAGTAAACTTCTTGAGGGCATTGTCTATCTTTTTGCAACTGTGTCCTCAGCACTTACCCATTACCAGGCATACCAAGGTGCTCAGTACATTTTTATCCAATAAGTTAATTTATTTTTTTATTTTTTCTCATTTTTCATTTATTAACAAATACTTTTATAGCACTAAATGCCTGGTATAGTTCTAAGTGCTATGCAAATACTAACACATCATTCTCAGAGCAGTTTTCTGAAGTCTATTTTTATCACCAGTTTACAGACTGAAAAACTAAGGCACAGAGTCATGAGATAACTAACCCAAGAACATTCCGCTGGTCAACAGTAGAGTCAGGGTTTAAACCGAAGCATTCTGATTCCAGTCTCTATGCTCTGAAGAATTACACTTCAATCCTATATAATATATCATATCTATTAATATATGAGCCTCTTCAGCAACTTCACCTGTGATCTCTGCTTACTTCAAGAAAATCTTGGGGATCATAATGACTCATGTTTATAGACCAGTAATTTTAGCAAATTTTGAAAATGTATTTATTACCTTATTTGTTGCACTTGTGTTTGTATGTCCTTTATTTATTTTTTACTTTTTAACAATCTGATTTTAGAACAGCTTTAGATTTACAGAAAAATTATGAAGATACGCCACATACCTTTAGTATGACAAATTTGATACAATTGCTTAACTAATGTTAACACATTATTATTAACTAAAGCTCCTACTTTATTCAGATTTTTTCAGTTTTACCTAACATCCTTCTTCTGTTCTAGGATCCCATCCAGGACACCACATCACGTTTAGTCATCGTGTCTCCTTAGGCAATTCTTGGCTATGACAGTTTCTCAGGCTTTCCTTGTTTTTGATGACTTTGCCAGTTTTGAGGAGTACTGGCCAGGTATTTTGTAAAGTGTCCTTCTACTGGGATTTGCCTGATGAATGACATACTGTGTTTATGCGTTTAGAATAACAGATTTGTTTTTAAGGATTACACTCAAGAGCTACAAAGGTGCATTAAAATGGGCATTCTCATATTGTGACAGTGAAAATTGCTACATCTTACCTAGAAATAATTTCCATAATGTAACAAAACTTTATACAACCAAGTGATTCCATTTCTCAGACTCCTAAAAAATTATCAGACATGAGGGCATGGATTGAATTCTCTCTCTGATTCACATGTAAGAGGAATTGGATGAATATAGCCATAGAAGACACATGAGTAGGAGAAAAGTCTGGAGGAAGGTCTTTAAAAAGTTCACAGAGTTTCCATCTAGGTAGTATATTATCTTTGTAAATTCTTTCCTATATTTTTAAAATTTCTTACAATAAACGTATATTGCATTCTGATGATGACTCATGACGGTGCCAAGGTAATCTGCTGCCATCTCCTGCATTCAGGATGCTTGAACTCTCTGCCACACATCAGTCCAGGGATCTGGACTTAAACCCTCTCGATGACACAGAGGCCAAGGGTCTTTCTACCAGAGTTTCTATTTAGTAGTTGACATTAGGACTTTTTCCTCTTTACATCTGTGAACTGGCTCATGGAATCATTGTATTGTTAAATCATTGATTTTTTTTTTCTTTTTTTTCTTTCTCTATCCCCAGATTCTCATCCTGATAATTCTCCCAGTATCGGGTCAACCAGTACTGCCCTAACCTCAGATTTCCCTACTTTCCTTATGGTTGTTTATGTTTTGTCTATTGAGTTTCTTGAGAACCAAGTCATATCTAATCAATCTTGGTTTTCACCTTTTGCACTTAGTAAATCTTTGTTAAATTGATGTTGTATTATTTTATTTATTTATTTGTTTATTTATTTATTCATTTATTTATTTATTATTTATTTTTTTGCTGAGGAAGATTCACCCTGAGCTAACATCTACTGTCAATCTTCCTCCTTGTGTGTGTGAGCCATCACCACAGCATGGCCACTGACAGACGAGTGGTGTAGGTCCTGCCTGGGAACCAAACCTGGGCTGCTGAAGCAGAGTGTGTTGAACTTAACCACTAGGGCACCAGGGCTGGCCCTGTATTAAATTTTTTAAAATAACTGTTCAATATAATCATACTAATTTTTTTCACCATTGCCCTGAACATGCCTCACTCATTTCTGCCTCTGCCCCTATCCTTGTACCATCCTCCTGCCTAGCCTGGCTCTTTAGCTTTCACTTCCCATTCACATCTTTGCCAGCCCTTCAGGTTGCAGCTAATTCTGTGTCCCTCTGTTAATTCTCCCCTACTAATTTGGCCTCTGCTTGTCTCTGCTTCTTCTGATTTCTTAAGCCTCTATTTGTATATTGTTACATACTATCTTACAATGTCCCCTACTAATATCAGGTCTACCTGAGTCTGAGCCAGCATCAACTAGTAGAAAGTCCTAGAATTTGATATAAGAGAGAGACACTTTGAGTTGCAAACCAACATTGCTACTACCATCTGGGAGACCATGGTCAAGTTATTTATGCTCTTTGAGACTCTCTTTCCCATCTCTAAAATGGGGATAATAGCTCAAAAAGACTTTACAAAGGTCAAAATAAATATACATTCAAAAAAGAAGGCAAAAGAAAAATTATCTTTATCATTATTGTTACCATTATTAAATCCTTTCTCCCTGAGAGTTCCTAGTTTCTTGATACCACAGAATTCCTCTGTATCTGCCAAAGCATCCCACCCAATATTTCCCACACAGCACACTGAGATGGAATCAGAAGACACACCTTATTACTATATGACCTTGAACAAGTCACTTGACCTCTCTGAGTTTCTCTGTTAACGAAGAGTCACATTATCATATCTCCCCTACTCATCTCACACCATGGTTAGAGGCAACAAATAGATGATGATGCACAAGTACTTCATACTCTATAAAGCACCTATAACCTATACAATGTGACTGCTAGCTTTAGTTATCATCAAATATACTCAATATATACCCATGGACTTGGATTACCCTTACTCAGCCTCTTTTCAAATTTTGCTAAGTCTTTTTTACCCCACTAGTTTTCCCATAGGCACAAAGAAAGTTCCCTCCCTAAGCCATGCTCATACCAATTTTGACTTATCATACCCAACATCAGATGCTAGCTTCTTTCTCTCTTATGGGCACCATGGTTCGCACAACTGATCATGTTCTCCTCTATACCTTGGCTACCAGGGGCCCGGATACAAACGTGCCAAACTCTAGCAACTATACAGGACTTCTGAGCATTCTTATACTAACTATGCTCCTGGCTTCATCTTTTCCACTACTTTGATTTTCCCTATACCTTCCATTTTCTCTTTTACCTTGTTACATGTAACTCTAAAAGCCACCCCAAATTTGTTCTAAAATGAGAAAGAACAAAAATCTGCAATCAAAGCTCCATTTATTCACTGAAGACTGCCCTGTTTTCATTCTGCAGGGTGCTATGATCCCATAGCAACTGTGACAATTGATGTGGCCATGATCAGCTCAGTGCAAATAGGAATGGCTATGGTAGACTGTTCACAAACAATGACACAATGGTTTCTTCCCTGTATGAATGGTCCTTTGCAATGTGGCTTTGAAGCAAATCCCATCAAAAGGTGGAAGTTATTTCCCTACCCCTTGAATCTGGGTGGGTTTTGTTACTTGTTAAGTAAGTAGAATGTAGCAGAAACAATCTTATGACAGTTCTGAGACTCAAGAGAACTCAAGAAGTTACCCCTCTCTGTCTCAGAATCCCAGTCAGCAGTCAAGTGAACAACCCAGGTTATCCCACTGGATAATGAAAGATATGTGACCCAGTTGCCCCCATCTCCCCAACTAACCCCCTAAAGCATAGCCACCTAGCTAACTGGAAGTTGATGCAAGATTGAGGCCATCCAAGACCAGAAGAACCATTCAGCTGAGCCTAGCCCTAACTGATGACCTAGAGAATCATCATCTAAATATATGTTTGTTGTTTTAAATCACTGTATTTTGGTAAGGTTTGTAAGCAGCAAAAGTCAACTGATACAGTGGCTAAGAACATTCACAGGACTGAAAAATAACAATTCAGCCAAAAGAAAATAATCATTTGAGCATTGTGATCACTACATAGATATGAAATAGGATCAGAATCTTTTTAGGACATTGTCTTGAAATCCATGACTCCATCACGTATAGGAGCAAATCAAAGAAACTTATTCTCATGAAAAGTGTAGTTCCCTTGAAGGAGGTGAAAAACAATCACCACCAACCAATAAGCTTCCAGTGGTAGCTGAGTGCAAGGAGCTAACCACAACCCTCAGCATCCTCTGGGGTTCCCATTCCCTGGACTTTTCCATACTCCTGTGCAACTGCAGACAAGCACTGCCTTCACAATTCACAAAGCATGGATTTCAGACACATCAGATATGAGGCAGAAACCTACTGCTAAAGGACAGTTCCTTGGACCAGAAACTCTGAAGCTGTCTGCGTTTAACAAGACCCAGGGAGGAGATACAGGAGAAAGAAACAGAACAGAGGCATACATAGTGCTAAGAGGACAGCCCTTGGACTCAGAGGGACATGAGTCCCAGCTCCATCCCCTATTAGGTTACTTACTGAGCTTGGGGCTGGGGAACCTGGGTTCACTTCTGGGATTTCCACTGATTCACTGCATCTCATTTTCATAATTTGCAAAATGAGAGCTTTGTTGTTTGCAGTCTTGAAAATTACTTATTTTGAGACTAGAGGTTTATTAACGTACTTTCTATTTTCTTTGAGTAAGTTACTTAAACTATCTGACCTTTAGTATCCTAACCTTTAAAATGGGTTTAGTAAAATCTACCACGAAGTGTTGACGTGTATGTAAAGCACAAAGCACAGGGCTGATAAATAGCAGACACTCAATAAACAGCAGCCAATTGGAAAAATGTTTGACTTTGCTGTTCAGACCATATTTTTTCTTGCTAGAATCCTACTGATGCTTACTATTGAGAATTCTTGAATTTTCTACTATTCTAATGAGTACTTTTTATTGAGAGTAGCCAGAAGTCAGGAACTTTATCTTTTTTTAATATGTAAGCCACAGAACTAAAAAAGCATAGGATGTAAAAAAAAAAATAGCATACACCTTAGCAAACCACTAGTCTCAAAATTACTAATTTTCAAGACTGTGAAGAACAAAGTTCTTCATTTTACAAATGATGAAAATGAGACTCTCAGTGAATAAGTGGAAACTCCAGAAGGGAACCCAGGTTTCCAGACTCCAAGCTCACTTCTCTTTCTACAATTCAGAACACTCCCATCTTCACCACTGGAACCTTAATAAATATTTGACCATGGTGATAGCAAAATAAATACATACATATATCTCCTAGAGGAAACGTTCCCTAGTCATTTCTCATCCATCGTTTTGGCCAGAAATCCAGATTAGCCTTTGTCACTGCCATATCATCAGGCCAGCTTCACTCAAGACCCACTTATTGTCTGCAAATGTTGCTATAATTAAATCCAAGTGGCCGCTGTGAGTTATCATCACGTACCCTCTCCAGGCATTAGTCAGATTTCCAAGGCTGCAGTTCTTTCTAAAGAGGTCACTCACTCTTCTCTTTCCCCTTGGCTATCCCAGCAGGTTTTGTCTTTCCATTTCTTGGGCAAGGAACTTGTTAGCCAAACTCACTTTCAGGCAATGGGCCAACATTCGCATTTGTCCCAGTGACCTTAGAGCAGCCAGGAAGTCTCTCACCAGCTTCGCTGTTGAGCTGGGTGGGGGTGGGGGAGGCAGTGAGGGGAAAAGCTCTGAAGCAGCGTCTCTGAGAGCAGCAGACTGAGGGCTGTTTCTCATAGAGCGCAGGACCAGCATCGTCATCATTGCCATTGACCTTAGAATCAGAAACCCCTTGTGTTTGTGCAGCACATTACTGTGCTTCATCTCTCTGGATGTTATAATAATCCTCCCGGCTAGGGCAAAGACTGTAGAATCTTTGAGCTGGATGGGGTCCGCAGAATCACTTGGTCCAAACTCTTACAAATGAGGAATCTGAGACTCCATGAGGGAAAGTGACTAGCACACAATCATTGAGTGAGTGAACAACAGAATGCGTCTAGACTCAGGTCTCCCACCTGAATATCAGTTCAGGAAGCATCTCACTCTTTGCTCTAGGATCCACGAAGACTAATAAGCGATTGTAATGGAATATGTCTTGAGGCTGTCCTCTGAGAAACCACCTCATCACCATTTCTAGTCAACATGACTCAACCGAGGTTGACGTTGCTTCCCAGTTCTAAGGATAAGCACATGGCCCAGACCTGGATAATTAGAACACATCCTCCTTCTGGCCACAATTCAGGGATAATTATATGACCTAAATAAGGCCAAGGAGAATCAACCCCAGGATTTTTGCTAGAGCTTTTAGAAAAGAATCTGCTCTGTGTTCTCAGGCATCGTCAGTTGTAAGGACTATAAAAGCCTTGAGTTGGTAGAGGCCATCTTTGCCACTACTTCAAAAAAGCCTTCCTTAGAATGAATCCAACAGAGCAACATTATTTAGCACCTGGATTCGACCATGTCTGAAGACCAAGACTTTTCAATTATATATGTCAATAAATTTTACCTCTTTTAAGATAGTCTGAGTTGTGTTGTCATTTGCAAACAAATGAATCCTAACTAACATACCAACTTTTCTCGATTACTTCAATCATGAGTGAAATTTTAAGACTCCCTTGGTGCAACACAGCTTTTAACATGATCACTGACAACATGAGTACCCCTTCCCCTACCCACTTACACACCTATACCCAATGGACCCCCCTAAATGGAATTGCTCCCTGAGTCTTCCATTGTACTAATCACATTAATAAATTATCACCGGGTACCACTTTTTGCATTATCTCTGACTATACTGCCATTAAATTCTTCAAAATCCCCATCAGGAAAAATATCTATATAAATGAAGCAAGAGGGCTTTTAGGACTCCAGTTTATCTAATGTAAAATGGCCCAGTTGTGAGAAAGTAAGCATCGAGTCCATCATCCCATTGCCTTGATACACACCCACCTCCCAGCCAAGGGGTGATATTAATGATGAGCATTCAGACAGGACAGCCCATTTAAAACAGAGCCTGCTAAAAAGTCGTGATGGCAGTTTTTTAATTCATGATAAAGAGCTGCTCTGAAGAAAACAAAATACTATTATTAAAACCACCTCAGCAGTCACATCAGCTTGGCTCCTTTCTAAAAGACCTATCTTCTAGGTAATGGAAAAGATTCTCGGAGAAGTTAATAAAGAGGTCAGGAGTCACCAAATGTTTACCATATGCTGTGGTGTGGAGGGTGGAATAGCAACCAAACAAAATAATAATAATTAGAATTACTGGGACAGATTCAGAATTGTGTATTGAAAAGACAAAGGACCCAGTGACAGCATTCCACTTTTTAATGAAAGCCTTCCTAACGGTTGTGTTTTGTGGACACTAAGAAAGCAGAAGCTTGGCTAGCAAAGCAAGTCAGGAAAGAAGCCACCTTTCCTACTATAAACATACCTGTTTCATTGTGTACAGTGTGGTATCAAATGCTAATACCCAGGGATTATTTTTCAAGTTTCACATCACAGCCAAAATTATACTATATGGGTAGGATAGAATGGATGGATGGATGGATGGATGGATGGATGGATGGATGGATAGATAGATAGATAGATAGATAGATAGATAGATAGATAGATAGATTGACTCTGCTTCTTAATTCATTTCAGATCCAGATAATACTCACCCTTTTGCCATTACCTCTCAGAGAAAATTAAGCACAAGATGGGTTCTAGGAAAAAATATGTATCTCTAACTTAAGACAAATAGCATCCTTAGCCTCAAAATGCATTGCATGCAAACAAGCAGAAGAGTTTTACTATCAGGACACAGATGCACGTTGGAGGAAAACTATGGGTTAAAGAAGGGAGTCCACAAAGAATTCAGGAGTCAGAGCAGTGGATCCACGCCTATGTTTTAGGCTAACTCTACTCCGCTCAACTCCTGTCATGGAACTTTCATTCCTTCTTCAATTAAATATTTATTAAGTTGCTAATGTGTGCCAAGACTGGGCTAAGGGTTTGAGCACACAGTGTGAACAAACGAGGCATGATCCCTGTTGTCTTCATAGTGCTTACAGTCTAAAGGAGAAAAGAGATATTAATAAATAAATAAGCATGAATATGCATTGTTCCAGTTGTCTATTACTGTGTAACAAACCACTCCAAAACATAATGGCTCAAAGCATCTACCACTGTGTTATATCTCACAATTCTGAGGGTCAGGAATTCAGGCAGGGTTCAGCTAGGAGTTCTGTTCCACATGGTATCAATGGAAGTGACGTGACAGTGTTCAACAGGAAGAGATGGTGCTTTCTGAAGGGTCCAAAGTAGTTCACTAACATGTCATATGCCTTGGTAGGGATGGCTGGAAGACTGGGCTAAGGTAGGACTGTTGACCAAGTGCCTCCATGGGCACTCTCTGGCATGGCAATGTCAGGGTAATCAGGCTTCTTCCTTCACAGCTCAAGCTCCCAGAAAGCACGCCAAGAGGCAGGAAGCAGGAGCTACCAGTTTATTAAGGTCTGAGCCTGGAAATTCTCACATCGTTATTTCTGCCATGTTCTATTGGTCTAGCAGTCAAAGAATCCGACCAGATTCACAGATCCCACCTCTTCCTGATGGAAGGAGGAAGAAAGAATTTGCAGGCATAGATAATCTGCCCAAATAATGTAATTCACAACTGTGAAGAATACTGTGAAGGATGAGAACAGGGTGCCATGAGGAGGACTGAACGGGGGATCTAATTTAGCTAGGGTAGGCAGACAGCCATCGGCTCTCTCTAGCTCTGAAGGATAAGTAGTCATAAGCTACTACAGCTCATCTCCAGCACACAACAAATACATCCCATCTTCAACATTATCTTTCCCCAACAAAAGAAACCTGTCTTTATTCATGGAAAAAAATTTCAATAAGGTGTTTTGTGTTTTTCTAACTCCCTGGAAGATAGGCACATGCTTCAAAGCTACTGAATTCCTTCTATTCTCTGAGGAGTGAAATAAATTATATCTCTGAGAATTTACTTAATGATATGGAACAGCGAATTCCACTCTAAAATCAAACACAACATCTGTAATAGTACAATAAAATAATAAGCAATCAAGTAGAAAACTTTGTTACTAAATATGAATATTTGGAAAGAACATTTTGTCATCTTAACGTACAGAACATTAGACGCTTCCAAATTGCCATAATTCACATTCACTTTCTGTAATGAAAGTAAATATTTTAACATAAAATTTTCAGGTATATATGTTTATCATAAAAATTACATAGCTGGTATATGTGAGGGTGCATTTATATACAAATTTCTAACAGTATGTGCAATACACTCCTACTGTATACTCAGCTCTGGTCCACACAGTAAGCATCTGCTTTGTGCCAGGTCCTTTCATTATATCACCTTAACATAAAAATTCTGCAAATGATAGAATTCCTTACATGATTGAGTTCGTCCTCTTCTTTCCTATACTGCACTGCCCTACTTGGGACTGCTTCAATTCCACCTGAACTATTAGAGAAACCTTCTTCTAGTCTGTTCTCTCCAGTACATTCTCAAATGGCCCCCCAGAGGCATCATCTAACATTGTCACCCCAGGACAACATCCGAGCTCCAAAGTCTAATATGCAGTCGAGTTATAAAGGACCTCTCCGGCCTCTTCTCCTCCTGCCCCAGACGCTCCCCACATCCTAGGGCTCTGTAGTTTTGACCACACTAGTCTCCTGCATTTTGCTGGCTTATCCTTCAAGCCTTATCTCAAAATTTGATTCCTCTAGGGGATTTTCTCTCCCCTGTTCCAACAGCTCCTGTTCTCAGCTCTGTCATAGCCTGAATCATAGCATATAGAATTGTCCACTCACTTGTCTGTCCCCGACCTCCACCCTTAGCCTGATCTCTGCAAGGACAGGGCTATATCTTCTTCACCTTTTTATTTTCAGTGACCAGCAGGGCCAAGCCCAATGTCACCATCCCATAAACACTGTTGAATATCTCTTCTTTCAGGCCCCAGATACCCTTCTAAAAGGTTGATTTGCTGGCTTGAGGAAATTTTAGCTTTCTTGAAACACCCAAAAGCCATGATTCCAATAGGGATATAAAAAAAATTTGTTTTCCAGTTCACTTCAATGTTTTTATTTTTTTTCTTCCTACTAAGCAGAGGATTCTTCTCCACACTCATTTATTTGTCTCTGTGTTGACAACTGAGGCAATTTGCCTAATTTTGTTTCTTAAGTTACGAAGTTTGGCTGCTGGGAATTTGTTTGCCAAATCCAACCCAGCACACTTGACCCACAACATTGGCTTTTCCAATAGTCCCTGAAAAATGGCTCCTTCTGTGGCGTTCAGGTCTCCCTGTGACACTGGAACTGACCAATGAGATGAGAGAGAGGCAGAGATCACAAAGGGAGCACTCTAGAACTTTGCCACTTCCTAACGCTTGGACTTCAAGCAAGCTACTTAATCTCTCCACACCTCAGCTTCCCCATCTGAAAAATGGGGATAGTATGAGAAAAATAACTGCTGCACAGCGTTTGGTGAAGCAATGAACACAGAGCATTTAGCACAGCACATAGCACCCACCTTGCTTTCTTCCTCCATCCCCAGATAAACATTGCAGGAGAAAGCAGGCTCCCAAGAGCAGGAGGCCCAGGACAGGCAACCAAATGGGCCCTGTCGCCCAGTCCAGATCCAGCCCACCTGCAGGAGCTTGCTTTCTAGCTGCTTTTGCAGACTAAGATTCCTGGTAATGAACTCAAACCTCTGAAGTGATTAGAATGAAAGGCTGTGGACACTATGTACTATTAAGGACTGGTTTCTCTGTGCTTGTTCAGCTGGGCTGAGGTGTTACAAAAGGCAAATGGGTTTCTCCCCATCGTCACAGGGGCTGTCAGCAATAAAACCCACCTGCCTCTTGTGCAGTACATCTGGAGATATCCCTGCGCAGACATCATTTAACACCATCCAAGAGTCTCCAAACAGAGGGCGATCCCTGGGTCCACCTACATAAATTGCAGGCTGCATCTCAACATAATGACTTAGTCAAAACCAAGTTGCTTCTCTTAAGGTTGCTTCAGGGGGACAGCAGTAGGGAAATTGGAAACAATCAGAGATCAGAGCTTGGGGGCAATTTAAAGGTCAGCCGGAGAGGAATAAGGACGTGCTCAGGGTCATACAGCAAACTAAGGGCTGAGATGGAAGTAGAGTCCAGAGTCCTTTAAGCCAACTCCAACATTTCTGCCCAATACGACACCGAAAAGATGGTGGATAATTGAATGGACCTTGTGATTTGAGGTGGAGAGGGGTTTCAAGAGCAGAAGGCCCACTCAAATATGGATTAGTTTATTCATCAAAGGTTTGTTGAGTGCCTTCCACGTGTCAGGCACTGAGGAATGTGATAAGGTGCCTGCTCACGTATGTGACTTACAGTCTGAGCAAGGGGAAGGGCAGGGACAGATAACAAACAAGTAAGTAAATACATCAAGTAACCACAGTTTGTGACAAGCACCATGACGGAAGCAAACAAGGCATTGTGATAGCAAATAACTTTGTGGAGGGGGCCTCTTTAAATAACCTGATCAAAGAAGGTCTTGCAGAGCTGAAGGGCAGGACTCCAGCCATATGAAGAGCCAGGAGAAGAATATTCTAAGGAGAGCAAAGGAGCAAGAAGCAGGAAAGAGCTTGCTCTTTTCTAGAAACAGTCAAATGTCTGTGGGGAAATGGAGCTTAAAGCACAAGGTAGAGAGTTCAGGAGGTAAAAAGAGAGAAGAAGGCTGGGGCCCAGTCATACCAGGTCTTATCAACCAAGGTAAGTAATTCGAATTTTATTCCCAGTAATCTAGAATAAGAATTTATTCTAGGAATCTACAATAGAAAATCTGCAGAGTTCCAAGCAGAAGAGAGACACGTTTTATCTTAATTTCTTGGAAGATGGTTCCAGCTACTCTGCATGATGATGATAGGTGAGCAAGCGACAGAAGCAAGGAGCACACTTAGAAACAATGGAAGGGGTCAGGCTACAGATGATCATGCCCTGGGCTCCAATGATGATATAATGACAAGTGAAAGAAATACGTGGATTTGTGATCAGTTTAGGAGTAGAACTGAGAGGATTTATCAGTGGGTTAGATTTAACTAGAAGGAAGAATCAGATACTGTACCTAGGTTTGTCACTTAAGAAACTGGCTGGCCATGTTGGAATTTAGAGAAATTCTAAAGACTTAGAATGATTCTGAGTCGATGAGTAACAAACTCTGGTTTACCACAGGTAATCTGAAGTCTGAGCAAGTTGGTAGACATCTCTAGGCCTTGGTTTTCTTTTAAATAAAAATGGGATCATAATATCTACATTGTCCAGTGATCAAAGGGATATAATGAGTACAGTTACTGGCACATATTGGCCCTCAACAAATATTGATTTCACTCTTCCTAAAATAACAAATCTCATTTGAGATCAGATACAGTCCCCTGAAGATTTTTTTTAACTTAGCCCACTTTAAAGCATCAAGCTTTTCAATATCCTAAATAAGTATGTTCCAATACAAATTAGTCGGGTACACAATAATTTTATCACTAGGAAAAACCTTTTAGAAGCCTTCTAGAAGATCTGTTTTCCTTTCACTTCTTGTTTCCAACTCTCAAAGTTAACATCAGTTTGATTTGATTGAGATTTAGTCTAGAGAAAGTCTTAAAATTCTTAGTCACTGCCTCATAAGTACGTCAACTTGATTAAATAAACCAGGGGCCACTGTGGATATCTCAACCACTTGTTGTAAGTTTTAATTCTGGGTCTTCCCAATAATATTTTCAAAGCTTCTTGGTCAACAGAAAGAAAATAATGCCCCATTTGTGGATTCCTTGGGAGGAATCTCTTAAGAGGCACAGTGGAACTCAAGAGGGTTGATATTGCAACTTGGCCCATTGGGAAATTCAGCATCTTTTCTAGACCATAATGCAGGAGGGCAGCAAGCAATTCCAGAGCTTCAGCTGAGATGCTCAGACTTTAGGGAAAGTCTTGTCTCCCATCCTGCTACAAATGCTTCCAATGTTGAGATTTAAATCCTCGCAGAGATTGAATATTTAAAGCAGAAAAATCATTTTTATACTATCACCTAATATTTTCCCCCAATGCATGTAAACACGTGAGGCATGTGTATAAACTTCTATATAAAGTCTTTGCCCTGTGATTTTGTTGGCATATTTTCTGGAAGGGCCAAATTTATATAAAAAGAGAGGGTAATCACTGTAATTTCTGGCCTAACACATTCATTGGAGAAATGTGCCTATACCTTAGGGAGAAAAATTATTTTTCCCTCAAGATAAGTAATTTGGAAGCTACCATAAGGGTTTCTTTTGGTTTTCCTTAGATATCAATTTCTTATTCAATTTTCCTAAATCAAAGCAGAGAATGCATATACAACTTCTTGGGACGGATGGAGTGCAATATAGGGGTGAACTCAGAAGACCACATTTACATATTTGCTATACTACTGAGCATTCCTGTGAAAAAGATGAACAATACTCAGCCTCTGATAACCAAAGAACCAGCTATTCTAAGAGAAGGTGGCAGTATAATATGTTTCTAAGGCTAAATATCTCCTCTCACACTGACTGTCATTTAAATTCCTGCCTAGCAAAGGGATTTTTATGGAAGGTTAATGCCTCCTATAACATTTATCCTGGATGGTGGAGCTTTTCGCATAATTTTCTGGGCTTTATTCCTGCAGTGTTATAGAACCTTATCTTCCCTCTAATAGCTTGCCAGTAAAGAGCCAGTGCATATAAAGGTAGTCGTTATTTCTCAGTTCAAGCCCTGATTTAATGAAATTCCAAATCTCTAGTAAAAGGAGGCTTGGAGTTAAGCCATGAAGAAAGGAGGGCAGGCCAAAGGTAAGCCGTCACGGTGCTGCCTGAGACTGGCTGTCAAAGGTTACACAGGACACAGAGCCTGGCCTGTGGAGGCTGCCCGAGGCCGCAAGGAAGAGCATAAAGCAGACCAGTGGACTAAGCCAAGGGCAGCATCACTGCTGTTTGGAAGGGCTCTTCAGCTGGAGGAAACTTTTTCAAATACTTCCTATTTGAATTTGAGCTTATTTGCCTTTCTATCATTTTCTTAATTCCCCTTCACTATTTTGACACTAACTAGAGACCCTGGCATTTCAACAAAACATTTCCTTCCCAGTTACCTATCTATCTCTCCTTCCTCATCCATCAGTGGGTCAACAACACTGATAATGACCACAGCCGATTGCATTTTCCAAAAATGGCCACAGCAATATATCTGGTCCCACTTGCCTTTCTGGAATCTTGCTACTTCCCATCAAGAGGCAGTCTTTTCACTTCCCCTTGATACTGGACAGGATTTTGTGACCATCTTGTTCAATAAAAAGATCAAGTTCATGTTGCGTGACTTCTGGGGCGAGGCAATGATGAGCAATGTGACTCTTGGCCGGTTCTAGCCTTTAGATTTGAGCTGCCATACTATGAGAAAGCCAAAACCAGTCCATGTAAAGAGACAACATGGAGAGGTCTGAGGCACCTAGTTGACAGCGAACCTCAACCAGCAGTTCTGTGAGTAAATGAGTCTTTAGGTCTTTCCAGCCTCAGCCTTTGAGTCTTCCAAGTGAGGCCTCACAGGTCATGGAGCTGAGACAAGCCAGCTCCACTCTGCCCTGTCTGAATTCCTGACCCACAGAATCATGAGCAGAAGGCATTGTTTTATGCCATTTGGGGGTAGTTCATTTCACAGCAATAGGAACTGGAACATTGATGCACTATAACTATGTCCTTTGTAAGACATATACAAATGTTTGCTACAAAGAGCTCTTACTCTCTACCAAAGTCTCCTCAGCTACACTCCAGCTGGTCCCTTGAGCCAATCCTTAGCCACCTACTATTCCAGGGCAGCAGTGAGGCAATGGAAAGGGTAGGGTCTTTGGAGACCCCCAGACCCAGTTTCTTTCTTATGGCCTTAGCTAAGTTACTTAACCTCTCTGTTTCCCTGTTCCATCTATAAAAGAGAGATAATAACGTGTACTTCATGAAACAAGGCATGTGCAACTCTTGCACACAGTAGGACCTCGACAACCCTATTGGCACGAATTGAGAATTTTTCCCAGTATACGCCTCCTCCAGGCAGTCTCCACCAGTACAGAACTTCTTGTTCTCTGCCCCTCCATATCATTCCTTTCTACTCCATTTAGCATCACTTCCATGAGTATGTCAAGAGAACATTTTAGCTGGGCCATCGCCTAAGGCTCAGACAATGCTGACCATTGTTATGAGATATCCATTCCCCACCAAACCCTTGTGCACTTGGGTTACAGATTCCCACACATCTCTTTGTATCCACAAATCCATGTCAGAGCAGAGGAATCTCACAGGAGAAACAAAAATAAAACTCTGACTCTCTTGCCCCTTACGTATTGATGTCCAAGGATTAAAAATATTTTTTTCATATAGATTAGGGTGGCAGCAAAGTAGGAAAATACAAGAGAAAAGGAATTCACTGAAAGAGAAATGGAGTCTGAGTTGGTAAGCCAGATGTGACAGTAGGTTAAAAGGAATAATTCTAGGCACAACATGTAGTAAATTGAACCTCTCACAGATCTAGCCAAACTGGAGCCAGAAGTAGGTTTTCAGGAAAAATAGTTGCATGTGGCTATCAAGACCTATACTATTAGAGAGCTGTACCATTTGAGCCCAGGCAGTTTTGTTCTAGAATTGTACTGACTCATATAGTAGCCCCTAGCCACATGTAGCTACTACTTAAAATATGGATAGTCCAATTTAAGATGTGTTGTAAGCATAAAATATACACTAGATTTCAAAGACTTCCTATGAACAAAATCATGTAAATTATTTCATTAATAATTTTATATGCATTACCTGTTGAAATAATATTTTAGATATGTTGGGTTAAATAACACAAATTATTGAAATTAACTTCATCTATTTCTGTATATACTTTTTAATGTGTCTGCTAAAAAATTTAAAATTATATATGTGGCTCACACTATATTTCTATTGGACAGCGCCACACTAACATCCCTGACTAAGAAAGAGGGCATCAGAAAGCCAGGTGGGCTTGAGCAAATCTGTAGATAAATATTCGTAGTGGGATAACAAACAAGTCCTGGGATTCCTGGGGCCCGGGGAGAGTTTCATCAGACATTCCTGTGGAGAACAGCCAAGGCTTGGACCCAGCTCTCACCAATAGCTGCCCTCCTGCACTAGCCACGGGGTGCAAGAGGCATCCAGGGCACAGAGAGCGCAGCCTGGAGACCTCAAAGAACGCATCCTGGTCTCTGCTCTCCCTTTTCAGGCAGGAGATAGAGGTTAGCATCAAGGAGAATCAATGATTCATGAACCTGGGGATTCCCAAGAACATTGCGGGTGGAGCGGGGAGAAACTCAGAAAAGGCAAGAACTCCAGGGTAGACTGAACTGGGTTCTAAACCACGGTAACTTGGGTGTTAAATGTCACATAGCTTTATTTACAGTCCTGGATTATCAGAGCTTCCTCATTTCGGTTACATTTCTGTTTGCCTGCTACTTATATATTCACCTCACATTAAAAAAACAACAACAATAATAATAATAGTTACTATTGAGTGGTTCTGCTAGATATTTGATGTTTGTGTTGAATCCTCCCTATCCCCCTAAAACATAGGCATTATTATCCACGTCTTACAGATAAAAAAACAGAGGCTTAGAAATGTTAAGTCTTGTTCAAATTCTAGTAAATGACAGAATCTGAATTCAAACTCAGATCTTTCTCATTCCAAATCTCACAATCTTATTTTTCAGGAACCAAAGAATTCTAACCCACAAAACAAATGTGTTATAATTTATTTACGTTGATTAAATATGTACTTAACCTTGTGCATGTGGATTCCTTTGCAAAGATTAGGTCGATGCTAAAGTAGATGATGCCACAGAGAGAAAGCTATGAATAGGTTTCTACTTTAAATATTGAACTCTTTGACCTCCAGCTTCCTCTTCTATAATAATACCTGCATTCAAGGACAACATGAGAGTGACAGGTTCACTTCTGTCGATTCTGAGCCAACTCAGTCTTGTTTTCTCACTAGATTCTATGACCCTTGGATATGGAGTCTTATCGGGCTAAAATAGTCTTTTAGTTATTCAAAAGTCATGTAGCAGACATAGTTTAGTCTTACATAATTTAGTCTTTATTGTGAAGGCAGAAGAGATCATTTTTAAACTGGGCATGAGATAATCAGATTTGCATTTTAGAAGGATCCCTGTGGGGTACTCTCACACACACTTGTGGGAGTGTAAATTGATACAATCCTTCTGGAAGGCAATTTGGCAAAGTGTACTAAGAGCTCTAAAATGTTTGACATAGTAATATCACTTTTGTGACTACTCTGAGGAAATAATCCTAAAACTGGAAAAAGCTTTAGGCACAAAGCATCCATTGTAACGTTATTCATAATGGCAGAAAAACGGCAACGACCTCACTAACCAACATAGGGGAATAGTCACACAAGTTTTGGTACGTCACTGGGTGGCACATTACTCAGCCATCTAAATGATATTCATGACAAGTTACCAATAACATCAAAAATGATAATTTACTAATATTAGTATTAGCAACACATTTGTGGTAGATTATAAAAATGGCCGCAGATTTTTCTCCTGCCTATATCCATGCCCTTACAATCCGGTGCTTCAGATTCTCTTGTCCACAGGTGGAATCTATTTTTCCACTCCTTGAGTGCAATTTGACCCTGTGACTTGCTTTGACCAATAGAAATATTAGTAAATGAGATGCAACCAGAACCTTGAAAAACACTTATGCATTGGCACTTTCCTTGTGCCGTGGTTGGAAGCCTTCCATGATGTGAAGAAGCCCAGGGCCAACCTGCCGAATGATGAGAGATACATGAACCCACTTCCTCTGTGGCCCCACATGGCAGCCAGCCAATTCCAGAAGCAGTGCCATCCATCTAAGTGGCAGCAAAACACAGACGCATGACTGAGGCCAGCCAAGACCAGCAACAGAACCGCACAGCTGAGCCCAGCCCAAATAGCTCCTCCAGAGAATTATGAACTAAATCAACACTTGCTGTTTTTGAGGCCATTTGTTATATATCAAAAGTTCATTGATTTAATGCTGATAATTTTTGAAGCTAGGTGTTAGGTACGTGGGGGACCAGGGTTCATTATAATATTATCTCTGCTTTTGTGTATGTTTCACACTTTCCATGATAAAAATTTTTTAAATACATATATACATTTAGACTAAAAGAACAAATAAATGTTAAGTAAAGTGTTAAAATATACAAATATACATGCGTACTGTTTGATCACAACTATACAAAAGAAATTTTTCATAGAAAAAAATATACCATTGGTTGCCTCCAGGTGCTGGGACTATGGATTTTTTTTTAACTTGCATGTATTTCCGAAGTGTCTGTAATAAGCCTGATTTACTTTATTCTGAAAATAAATATTTACAATTTTATTCATTTTTTGTCACACCCCCCAATAAAATTTCCTTGCATAGAATTTGTGGAGAACTGATCGGAGGGTTGAGAAACTAAAGGCAGAGAGACAAATTCACAGGAAATTAAAATAGTCTAGGGGAAAAGTGATAAGGGTCCCAAATCAAGGCAACAACAATAGAGAAAGAAAGGAGAGGATGGACGTGTCGGGGGAGATACCGAGAGAGAATCCATAACGTTGGGCATTGCCTTGCACTGAAAGGGTATTTAACGTAGGACCACAGATAGGTTTTAGGGGGACCCACAAACCCAACCTAACAATGCACTCAAATTTAGATTTACGTGTGTAAATACATCTCTCAAGATAGAAAATCCACAGGTTTTATCAGATTCTCAAATGCAATCCCAAAAGATAAAGACTCGTTAAGACTTGTCTCCCTATGGACAGGAAGAAGCCAATTTTTCATCCCCATTCAAATATGATCTGGCATAAGACATCCTGAATAGGATATTGAAATGATCAGACCACAGTCTTGGACTCTGGTCCATAAAGCACGACCTGAGTGCATAATGGCCCAGGTAATGTCAACCCTTCTAAGCCACAACTCATCACACACACTTTCCAAGAGTCCCTTAGAAGCTGGTTCCTGCCGGGTTCCACTTTGGAGAATACCAAATCCTGTGGGCCATCACTTCAGGGTGTCAGAGCCACGGCTCTAACTCAGAACTCTGCACTCTCTCCCTCCTTCTTGTTCCCCTTCACTCTGGCCTACTTTAAGTTCCCAGAAATCTGTGCTTCCTCCCACCATACGAGCTTTGCGTATGCTGTTCCCTCTGACTCTATTCCATTCCCCTCCAACTAGTGAACTTATCCTTCACATCTTAACTTTCATCACTACTTTCCAGGCCAACCACATCCTCCTGATATATGCTCCCAGAGCATTTAGCACAATTAAAATGTTATATTTCTTTTTGTGATTATTAGATTAACATCTGCCTACTCCACCAATAATAATTTAATAAAAGTGAACATCTGAATGCTCACTATGTGCCAGGCACTCCAGGAATCCCTCGGCATGCATTCATTTATTTTACTAGCACAATAATCCCACGAGGGAAATGAGGCACAGGAGAGAAACAACTGGACGGCGGGTTCCCTAGATAGTCAGAGGCGGTGCTGGGAGGCAATCCCAGGCAGGCTTCAGCTAGAACGGCACCGGCCTGAAGCTCCATGTCTGTTTTCACTGACTGTAGGCCCACACCCAGCACAAAGTCTAGTGCTTAACAGGGACTCCAACAGTGTGGCTTAAATTGGCTTGTTTTGACCGGCCTTGAATAGCTTTGACACATGAAATCCAGACTTGGGGCCAACCTCACAATCACCTCTACCAACCCCAACAGAGGAGGAATGGGAGACCCAGAGAGGGAACGTGGCTTTCTTAAGGTCACACAGAACCAGGCCTAGAAGCCAGATCTCCCAACACAGCCCAGTGCTCTTTCCACTCATTAAATGAAAACTTAAAATAAAAAGTATTAAATAGAAAATATTTCATAGATATTTTTAAATCAATAAAGAGGCTTTACACTCCCTTTCGCTCTCCTAACTTTGCTGCGAAATCAGAAGGGAAGGATGAGGGGTGGGTAAGGAAAGAAAACTAGTTCTTTAGTAATTTGTCTTTGGAGGAAAGCACAAGGATTGTAGAAAATTACTATTCATGTAAATTGCTCCTTAAAAAATGATTTTCTTTTTTTTTCAATTTACTAGTGTTGAGCATTTTTTAACTCAAAATAACCTTGATTTAGCAAGTCTGTGTCTTAAACATACTATTATGTCAATGTGGTCACCTGTCATCAATTTCTTTCGTTAGCTCAATGGCAACCTAACTTGCGCTGATCTTGATTTATGCAGAGTTGTGCCATAAGGGGGTCTCTGTGGACCTGCAATGATACAGCCTGGCCATCAGAAAGACCCTCGTCATGGCTGGGGAGGCACTTTGAATGTCGCTTTAGTTTGAATAGGGGAGGCCTGGGGATTGGTAAAAAGGATAGATGAGCTTTGCATTGTTTCAAAGAACCTTATTTCTGTTCTCGTAAAGACTTGATTTGTAAGACAGGATAGTTGTTCTTAATTCCTCAAAGAATTGAGTTGCAGGGCCCAGCCCAGTGGCACAGTAGTTAAGTTCTCATGTTCTGCTTCAGCAGCCCAGGGTTCGCCAGTTCGGATGTGCAGACCTACACATCACTTGTTGAGCCATGCTGTGGCAGGCGTCCCACATATAAAGTAGAGGAAGATGGGCACGGATGTTAGCTCAGGGCCAGTCTTCCTCAGCAAAAAGAGGAGGATTGGCAGCAGATGTTAGCTCAGGGTTAATCTTCCTCAGAAAAAAAAAAAGAATTGGGTTGTGACATGAATGATATCAAGATACTGACCCAGTCATGCACCTACACTATCCTCAACCTGCTTCTTTGTATCAGAGAGAAGATCCTCAACTAAGATGGAAATCAAAAAGCTCCTATGTTCTAGGTTCAGAGCTGTGTCTCTTTGGAATGTTTTAGTAAATCCTTCCATGATGGCTTCAGAATGTTTTTCTTTCTCTCCGGATACACAGGAGAGAAGGCCTAAAGAAAGCTCCTGTCAGGATCTGAATTTCAGCTTCCAATCTGGCCAACTTCTGAACTTAGGGATAATTTTTGAAAAATCCTTTCAAACGTCTTGTCAGGTTTCAGCCTGGACAAACAGTGAATATTGCTGGGAGTATTGAACAATGCCATAGATTCAAGTGGGGTCCCCAACAAAGGTGCAAAAGATACTACCCTCCCAAGATTCAGAGCCATTCCCAAAGAAAATCAAAAGAGACAACTCCCTGGAGAGCTGGCAAGACTCAGTAGGACCCTAGTCGCCAATGGAGTTCAACCCACATTTCTGTGCAGCCATATTTTTAAGACCCCAACCTGACAGTTGCCAAACCAAGTTCTCAAAACTCAAAATAAGACAAACAAGAGGCAAGAGCTGTCCCTAGGAGAGAAAGGGTCAATAACCAATGTTTCTTCCTGCCAATCTGAGTTTGGAAAGGAAGGGACAAAGCGGAATTTTACCTTCCTCTCTCTACCAGCCACCACACGTAGAGAGCAGGGAGAGCTGACTTTGGTAAGAATTCCCACCCTTTACCAGCTTCTGCCAGTTTTCCCAGGATGCCACCTGCAGGCTCCAGAGTGAGTGAGGTGCCCCAGCGGGTCTCATCTTGGTCACCAGAAACTGTAGAGGAAGAAGAATAATTTTCCCTCGACCCTTTATAGTGAGCGCCTGGCTGAGACCCTCTTTTTCTCTAGGGCCCCTCATAAATGGATAAGCTTAGCTAGGTTTAAAGCTCTCCACTGTGGCCACTATAATTCAAGACTAATTGCGGTAAGGTTAACCTGCTTGTTCAGCCTTAAAACAAAGTTGTGTCCACCTGAGGCCTCTCACTGGCCCCAGTCCAACTTAAGTCAAACCCAGTCCCACCCTGACTCGGTCCAGTTTCAGAGTCTGGTTTCTAAGTCAGAACCAGTCCCATTCCAGCCAGTTTCAGACCCAGTCCAGAAAAATAAGTGCTCAAATAAAGTCTAAAAGCTAGTAAGGCAAGAGCTGCAGCGTTAGGATCTGACAGGGAAGGACCCACCCACCTCCAGAGGCTGTGAGAAAGCAGCCAGCTCCAGGGGCCCAACAGTCTCACCCTACATCCGGGTCCTCTGTGTTCCTGGGGGCCATTAGGGCTATCCTTTGGTTTCCTCTTCTGACACCAGAACTTTAAAAGATAAACTGAGGCATACTAAAAATTTTAAGAGTTTATTTGAGTAAAAATCGATTCTAATCAGGCAGTGCCAAACCGGAACCAGAAGTGGTTAGCTGTGTTCCACCAACAGGAGCTGGTGGGGAGTAGGGAGGATTTTACAGAGAAGACAGAGAAGCAAAGTAAGGAAATTATGGATTGGCTATAGCTTAGAGACTGGTTCTGACTGGTCTCCCCTAGTGTTATGATTTCCTAACCTTGAGGCATTTATAAGCTTAGATTCAGGGTTGCTTACACAGGTGCCGTGGAATTAGAGCTATGTCAGTCCAGTGGCTTCCTTGTCTAAAATTTAGCACTCTTAAGAAGACATACTTTTCTCCACTTTCTCGATGAGGATACTAAGCCCAAAGAGGTCGAGTGATTTGCCCAAGGTAACACAGCAAGCCCCAGGTTTCCTGACTAGGAGTCAGAACTCAGTTCATGAGAAATATAACGCCAGAGTGTCAACAACGTGATCACCTTTCACAAGCCAGGAGGCTAACGCAGAGGGACACGGTGATAGGCCAGTGAGCTCCAGAGAATCCAGGTCAGAGGCTGAATTCGCTCCAAGAGCAGCTGCTTCCCACAGGGCCTCACAGGACCACCGCGGACGCTTTACAAGAAGACTTCCATCCTTTATTCTGACATTGCCTTTCCCACCAGCAGTGACATCGAAGCTCCACTCTGGCTTATTTTAATGCTCTGGATTTTTTAAATGCCTTCTCCCTGCAAAGAGCTGTGGAAAAAGTTCATCACGTGCTCTCGGGAAAGCCTCCCTCTGCACCCAGAATAGATGCCTTCATGGTTAGATGTCACCAACAAAGCCCACTGTCTTCTAATAAAAGAAAGCAACGATTATAAGGTCTCTTCAAAATGCTCAATAAGTAAGTGACACATGTTCTGAGAAGAGCATTGGTAAGCGGGAACGGGTCTAGAGAAACTCAGCACACTGAGGCCAAGAGGAAAGTTTGATGGAATGGAAAAAAGGAAAACCGAGAGAATAGCAGAGGACAAGAAGACTGCCCACAGACTTGAAGGGCTATCATGTCAAAGAGGGCCAAGGTGTGTTCCAAGTGTGTCCAAGGGACAGAAAAGTAACATTTACCAGACTGTGAGCAAGAGTTAACATCTCCAGGCCTCAGTTTTGTTACCTGTAAGGCACAAATAATAATGCCTGTGCTTTAGGACTTTAGTGTTGAGACAGGCTGAGCAGGAGGGTGCAGGGGTTAAGAACCCAGGCCCTTAAATCCTTTCTCAGCAGCATAGATAGCCTTAGTTTCCCCCTCTGTAAAATAGTCGTGGCAATAGTAGCACCTATCTCATAAGTTTGTTGTGAGCATTGAATAAGATTGTGAATCTCAAAGGGTTACCACAAGGCCTGACAAATAGCACGTCCTCCATATAATGTCACCTGTTGTCACTGCTATCTGGAGGAAGTGAGCTCTTTGCCCTTGGAGGTATTCAAGCAGCAACTGATGATCAATAAGCCATGAAACTGTGTGAGGAGAGAGATTCATGCATTAGACAAAGGGCCGGATTAGGTGACCTTAAGCTTCCTTCCATTCCTGGCTTTCAAATTCTTTGTTTCATTGAAACCGAGGTTAATGTGAAGTCCTCTCTTGGACTTTGCAGGCACCAGCTTTGGGGTTTTGTTTTTCCACCTTTGTACTTGCAAATCCTTGCTGTGGAGCAGAAGCTGGAGGGTGAGTCTTGGAGCACACAAACTAGGAAGGAAAGGTTCTTTTGCTTGGTGGCTGCATTCCTGGAATTCCCAAGATTCCAGTCCCTTTTCCTCCTCACATTGTAAACATTAGGTTCTTGTGGGGAGGACAAAAAGGTCACTTTCCAAACTGCTTTTGCTCCCAGGCTCTGCTCTGAATAATTCAAGTCATCCTCGGTAAGAGCAGCAGGCTTTGGGGTGATCTCCAGCCTGTTTGACAGGAACGGTGCTGACTTAAGCTAACAAGAGGTCATTGTCTGAGCAGAAGAATGGCATCCTAGCTTCTTGATGAGCAGAACCAGGCATGGGAACATAAAACAAGACCAACTGACTCATTGTAACTGAACCAGAGGCAGCCAAGTGCCTTCCCAAATTCCCTTCTTAGCAGGACCAAGCCCTTGAGGAGGAGGAGGCATTTATTGGGGATTGCTACAAATTCGGCTTTACTGCCACCGCCTTTATAACCACAATATAAAGTAACTCCCACAACACAGTGAAGATAAGCTCTTTAAAGAAAATATAAAAGCATTAGCTTGGCAATTCACCCAAACCTCATCATGCACCATAGACATTTTTGAAGTTTAACAAAGAAAAGCACATCATTAAAGAATAGTGCTCTATCACCATTCTTATGCAAATCCTTCCAGATAGTTGGGTGGAAAATTCCATCTAACACGCAGCAAGAAATAAATGTTGCAGGGTGGAAATTTCAGCTATACTGCGTGCATCTATCACTTGTATAATCCAAACTACTGTATGTGCGCTGACTACAGAATTAGTATTGATCCATTCACCATGTAAACATCAAGTACTTTCTATTATTACTTGAAATAGCATGCTATCACAATTTCTATTTCCTCCTTCTATCTTAAATAGAAGTATGGCACATTAGCCCTTTCCTTCATGTACTTTTTCGCACAGCTATCTAACTACAGTGTTCAGTGTGGTGCTGAGTTTCCTGCAGACATCTGCAGTATTAGCATTACAGCACTTTATTTTCAAGTCATCTCTGATGGAAGACAATACAACTTTCATTTACCCAGAAACCTGTTACCAGAGCTTCTCTTGGAAACAGGCACATTCTCTCAATCTCTCTCTCTCTCTCTCTCTCTCTCTCTCTCTCTCTCTCTCTCTCTCACACACACACACACACACACACACACAGGTCATCATCATCCTCCTCCTCCTCCTCCTTTGTTTGCAGAGACCACCATCATTAGTATGTAACTCTTCCTCACCCACCCACCCCCAACCCCCGCAATAGGACAGGACCACCAGGTCTCTGGAGCTCTGAGGTAGTGGGAAAAATATCTGCCAAGGCTGAGAATGGTATTTAATTTTAGGATGACTTGAGATGGAAACTCAAGACTTGACTCTGTGTTGTGTTGTTCAATGTCTGGAAGCATGAAGAAAAATTACTTTGGAGAATCAGCTCTGATGTTTGAAAGCATGTGAAAGCATAGTGAGGGATGAGCCTCTCCTCTCTTTCCTCTCCTGCATTCCGCAGCGTAACAGCGTGAGGAAATTCAGACTGGGTTCCAGACCCTGGAGGGTCAATTTTAGCTCAAATAGCTTGGAACTACATACGGCGTAATTCATGTGCTCTAGTGCCTGTGGCACTCCCTGGGCACCACATGCATCCTGACCCAGTGCTCAGTGCTTCTTGTTCCCCTTGCCATGTTCCAAACAATATGCACTGTGTGTGACTTAACTAGATTTCGAGTGTCTTCAGAGCTCAGCAGTGGCTCAAGTGAGAACACATACAGTTTCATTTCTGTCAATGGGCATCTATACATCGCAACCTTAACCTGCCAGAGAGCCAGCCTTCACGGACATATGTAATACCCCTTAAGCACAATCCAAGGGTGCAACACCATTGTTCTCTTTAACCAACGTGTGGAACCTGAAAATTTTCATCTGAAAAACCAAAGCTGTGGCTTCGTTTGATGGAGAGAAAATATCCAGGACCAACTGAAGACTGTTTAGCCACCATCCTCATGTCCAAACTCCTTTCAACCAATCTAAAAAGAATAATGATTAAGTAATTAATTGAAATTCTTCTTAATACATGGCAGCTCTATTGGCAAACTAGACTGACGGAAACTTGAACAGGTGAGATTCTGAAATTGAATAGCGTGTGTTAAATATTCAAAGAAGAGAAAGTGAGGATGTTATAAAGGAACTGGACACCTAGGTCTGCCTCTAACAAATCTCCTGCTTTATTTCTTGACACCAACTATTTAGTCTCTTGAACGCTCAGTCGTGTTCACAGCAATAAAGTTCTACTCGCCTCCCTGAGAGTCCCCTTCCAGAAGTGGAACCAGATTTAAGGTGTGCCCATATGCACTCTCTTTTTTATGTATAATCCTTTGAAGTGAATAACAAATCATCAAAATAGTGGATCGGATTGCTCTCCAATAATTGGAAAACAAAATTCATGAATTAATTAACTGATTGATTAAAATAAAAGCCATATCATAGCAACCGCTGTCAATTGCCTCTTTCTTCCCTCTTCCTGGTCAACAATGTCCTCCCTGATCTTGACCAGGTAAGTACCACTTGAGAGAACATGACCCTCTCCCCAGCTCAGGGTAAAATCATGAACAGGTAGTAACTGATTGAACTCTTGGCAGGGACTGGTCCAGGAGCAGGCATGTGTTTCAGTTGTGACAAGATATGAGGGAACCAGGCTGGGGCCTTCGAGAGAAGGTTTCCTCACTCTTAATAAGAGATTTGATGGAGAGTCCACCAGCAGTAAAAACACATTCCGATGTTGGATCTGCACATGACCCCTGAACCCCAGAAGCCATATTGTGCAAGATGAAAAGAGTCTTGATCCTTACTGAGCAGCTGAGTCAACCAACTCTGAAGCAGCCCTACCGTGGACTTCTTGCTTTTAGCAAGATAATTATTTTTCTCATGATTGAGGTTCCCAGTACTACAGTCAAAAGCATCATGACTACTACAGGTAATGACAGGTCCTTATAGATTGAGATGTTGAGAAATGACCCTCCACTCACTTCCTCTCTCGTTCATCAACCAAGATGAACTTCTTGGTTGAAGTGGAAACATTCACATATTTGAGCAGACATGGGTTAATGCTGCTCTAAAAGTAAGAGATACTAATGAATCTTACCAGTGAGTACCTTCACCAAAGAAAGAATAATTTCATGATGGCCTATTAGCCAAAATTTGCCATGGGACCACCCATGAACATCCAGCTAGAGTGTTACCACAGAGCTTCAAGATGGCCTCATATTAAGAAAGAATGGAATGAGTACAATATTAGAAGAATACAGTCTTTGAAGCCCCTCGAGCATCACAGTTTTGAGAAAATAAGGACCTCACTGTACAGTAGCAGGTTCCAAGATTGCTTAGGCACAGAAACCACTGCTTTCTTCAGAGAGAACCTCAGGCAGAAGTTGGATGGTAACACTTCAGATTGAAGAGGGGTGGGAGTCTCTACTCTACCCACTCAGTCTACACCCCGCTGAGGGCCTCTGAGTCATTTCCACTGAATCTCTAGGACTCCCTGGGGTAGTTTTAGAAACAATGATCTAAATGAAGGATGAGGGACCATCCAGTTTTTTGGGTAATACTACTTTTTTTTTTTTTCCTGAGGAGGATTCACCCTGAGCTAACATCTGTCACCAATTTTCCCGTTTTTGCTTGAGGAAGATTCGCCCTGAGCTAATACCTGTGCTGATCTTCCTCTATTTTGTATGTGGGTCACCACCATGGCATGGCTGCCAGAAAGTGGTGTAGGTCCCTGCCCGGGAACTGAACCCAAGCTGCCGAAGCACAGTGCAATGAACTTAACCACTAGGCCGTAAGCAAAGAAAAGACATAAAGTCCTAAAAGTTTAAACAAACACACAAAAATGCTTTCATTTGTAGGAAAACATGCAAATCAATGGTGAAGTGCCCTATCAACACTGGAGAAATGGCCTCAGCAAGGCCAGTGAGAAGTTCCTCCCCACCCCTGGGTCAGGATTCTACCTATGTCCCCCAGAGTGGGGTCACCTGAGAATCTTGGCTGAAAAAAAAAAGAAAATCTACCTAAACATAGGTTGAGATGTCTGCAGGAAGAGAGTAGAGAAATGTGGTCTACACAGGAACTGTAGTGTTCTTCACCGTCAAAAAGGTGGTGTTATACCACGAACACTACTAAAAGACTAAAGACAGCCTGGGAGAAAATATTTGCAACACATATTATGGACAAAACTTGAATATCCATACTATACGGAATTTAAAAATCAATTAAATTTTTTAAAAAGGTAACTCAGTATAAAAAATGGGGAAAGAAGATGGACAGACAATTCACAGAAGAAACATAGGTGACCAATAAATATATGAAAAGATTCTCAGCTTCACTCCTAATTAGGGAAATGCAAAACAAAACCATGAGACACCACTCTCTGCCCATTATGTTTGCAAAAATTTAAAAGACATCATATCCACAGTTGCAAATAAAGCAGAGAAATGGGCATTCTCACACATCTGATGGAAGTGTGAATTGGAACACAGTTTGGGAGGACAATTTGGCAATGTCTATCAAACTTAAAATGCAATTCCATTTTAGGAATCTGCCCTCCAGATATATTTGCACATGCTTGCAAAGATATAGCTACAAGGATATTCACTACAGCATTGTTTGTAATTGCAAACACACAGGAAACAATGTAAATGTCCATCAATAAGGACCGGATTAAACATATTCTGGTAAATTATAAAATAGAATCACGAGCAAACATCAAAAACAATGAGATAGATAAGTATGTCGTAGTATGGAAGCACCTGAAATGTGAAAAATGAATAAGGAAAGCAAATCTTCCAAAAGAATTTAAAAATAAAGGATAACATGTACATATCTTCTTTTAATATACCTAGTTCAATCCAGGAATACAGTAAATACCCAACAAATATTAAAAATATAAATGACTTGTAAATATTTGCTAGAGGAATGAACAAGTGATGAACAAATGAATAATGAATGTGCATGTAAACATAAGAAAAATTTGTTCAAAAAAATACACAAGGTTACCTCAGGGTAATGGGAGAGAATCACTTTTCATTTAATACTTTTTATAGATTTTTTTTTTTTTGAGGAAGATTAACCCTGAGCTAACATCTGCTGCCAATCCTCCTCTTTTTGCTGAGGAAAACTGGCCCTGAGCTAACATCCATGCTCATCTTCCTCTACTTTATACGTGGGACGCCTACCACAGCATGACTTTTTGCCAAGTGGTGGCATGTCCACACCCAGGATCCGAACCAGCGAACCCCAGGCCGCTGAGAAGCAGAAGGTGCGAACTTAACCACTGCCACCGGGCAGGCCCCTATAGATTCTTTTTTAATGTTTACAGGCATACATGCTATTGTCACACTAACAGAAAAAGAAAAGTGAAGGATCCACCTCTGCTTTTTGAAAAAGATGTTGTCTTAAACAATAAAGAAAGATAAAGGAAAGACAAAGAGAATATTTGCAACATACATAATGAAGTTAATTCCACAAAACATAAAGAGCTCTTATCAATCAATAAGATAGAGATAAACAGTCAGAAAAAAATAATCAATAGCCAAATGATATGTGGCAGACACTGGTAATCGTCTACCCATCTATTATTATCTATTATTATTATTATTATCTATTCTGCTTTTTCACAAACAGAACCATATCAGAGGGTGAGGCTACCAATGTGTTTACTACCCAAAAGAAAAAGTACAAATGACCAAAAAGCACATGAAAAGATATTCAATCTCACATAATCAGAGAAACACAAATTGAAAATAAAATACTTGGGGGTTTTGCTCATAACATAGCCTAAAAAGAAGAAGAAGATTTCTATTATCCAGTGTCGACAAAAACATGGTGAAGGGCATTCTGAATCAAAGTGGATGGGAGTGAAATTGGTACAGTAATTCGGGCCGTAACTCTATATGTTTATCAAATTTTAACATGGACCTAGAAATTTCACTTCTAGGAATCCATCCCACAGAATCCCTTACACAATTGCCCAAAGATGTATGTAGAAGAATGTTCACTAGAGCCCTGTTCATTAGCAACAATCTGGAAACAATTCTATTTCTCCATCAGTAGAACTGTGAAAAAGAAGAGGAGTCAGGATCTCTGCTGGGCTAGAGCCTACGTCCCAGCGGCGGGCAAAGGAGACAGACAAGAACCAAGAAAATGAATAAGCAAGATGCATTCCAGTAGAAAGCACTGTAAAGGAAATAAAACGAGATGATGTGACAGAGTGTGTCTAGGGGTGCAGAGGGGAGTCGGGCAGAAGGGAGACTATTTTACATGGAGCCATTAGGGGAGGCCTCCCTGGAGGGTGACATGGAGCTAAGATCAGAATGGTGACAGAGAACTAGCCCAGCAAATGCAAGGCCCCCTGAGACAGGATCGGAGGGAGATGCAGACCAATGAATAGGAGGAGAAAGGAACAAGATGAGGTTGGGAAGAAGACAACAGCTTGATGTTTAGGTCTTGAACTTCAGCCTTCAGATGAAGAGTTTGGGAAGCCACTGGGTTGGTAAGCAAGGAGGGAGATGACCCAGGCTGCTGGGTCCAGGATGAATTGTAGGAAATAACAATGGAGGAAAAAGAGCAGTTAGAGGTCCTAGCAAGATGTGCTGGCGGCTTAGACCAAATTGTTGGCAGTGGACAGTGAGCAGCGTTCAGATGTGGGAGTGTTTTGGAGGTAGTGCCTACAGCATTTGCTAGTAGACTGCACTTGGAGTCTGACAGCTAAGAAGGAATCAAGGATATCTCCAAGCCTTGGGACCTGAACAACTGGGTAAGATGGTGGTATGATTTGCAAAGATGAAAAAGCCTGGGGGAGGAAGAAGTTTAGTGGAGAAAGGGCAGAGTCCATTTGGGACTTGTGAAGCTTCAATGTCCTATGAGACAGGCAAGTACAGATAAAGTTGGAAATTAACATATATATTTGCAAATGCACAGAGAAAAATCTGGGAGGTTATCCACCTAACTCATAAAGGGATTCTCTCCAGGAAGTGAAATTGGGGGTGGAGGGAGGGGAGACGGAGAGGAAAGAAGCTATTTCTACGTTTGACTTTATGTACATTAATAAGGTTTGAAATTGTTACAATGAATATGTATTACCTTTGAAATTTAAATAAATGAATATAAATAAAAGAAGACTGAGTGATTTTCAAATTTTTCCACAGAGCCTTTTCTTCAAACAAAATCTTATCCAGAATGCTCTTCCCGCTGTCATCACGGAGGCCTCAGCTCAAATAGCACCTCCTCAGAGAGCCCGTCCTTAACCACAGCATCTAAAGCTGCTCCACCTCTTCCTTCCTCCTAGTCACTCTGTCGCATTCCCTGTTTCATCATGCTCGTATCACTTACAACCCAAAATTGACTTGTCTATTTGTTTACTTGTCTTCCCTACTAGAATATAATGGTCAAGAGAGCATGAACGTTGTATATCTTGTTCTCCAAATATGTCTAGAATCTAGAACAGTGATTGCATACAGTAGGTACTCAATAGACACTTCTTTGATTAAAAATGAATTCCAATTTGCACTCAAGATAAAAAGCTGAGATATTTCAATTTAATTGAGATCAGGGGTCCAGAATCTTCCCATTATCTCTCTCTCCACTCCCTCCCCATCACCACTGGCCTGCCCTGCGCTATGTCCATGGCACCCCCAAGGACCTGCAGGAAACAGTGTAAAAACCACAGGATTGCCTGATGACTCATGCAGTTCAGACCACAAGGGTCTGACCAGAGACCTCCTTCTCAGGAACCCAACGTTCCTCAGGTTCCATCCACCACCACCAGAATAGGTCTGGTCCAGACTCAGCTTTAAGCTCCATCCATCTCTGTCCACCTCACCTCCACCATCCTAACTGCCCTTACCCAGGCACTCCTCCTACCAGGCACTCCAGGCCATGCCTGCCACCCCTCCACTGCTCCTGCTCACAGAGTCACCAGTAAACGTCAGCCGTGGCTCAGCCCCTGGGCGCAGTGAATCCAGAGACAAGCAGAGCAGCGCCTGTCCTGCAGGAGCTGCATGTGGGAGATGTCAGGCCAGAGTCAATTCCAGCACAGTCCCCCGGCATTCTGGTGCCTCTCAAAGGCATGTGGTCAAGTCCGATTGGCCCCTGGTTCTTTCTCTAGCCTTCCTGATTGCCCTGAGGCCACAGAATCAGGACTAAACAAAGACTGGCAGTCTCTGTGCACTCAGTTGTTGTCTTTATGAGACATGGATGATGGCACTGCCCCACTTCCAAGAGAGGGACATGCCATCTGTCTGTCTTGCTTGGCCTCAGTGCCACTTCAAGCAGGCGTTAGCAGGCATCCCTGGGCAATGTCTTCTGCCCTTCCCGTGGCCCAGAGGGAAAAGCTCTCGTCCTCAGATTACACTTGCCCCCAGCCTTAGCCCAGGCCAGGGTCTTGCCTAAGTGCTCGCCGCCTGCCTTGGTCCAGGCCAGCATCTCCCAGCAAGGGCCCAGCACCAGGCCAGGAGCATAGCAGATATATAGTAACCCTACATAAAAGTAAGTCCCTGCCACTCTCAGGGCCTTGCCACAGGTCAGAATCGTCTTCCTTATGCCCATTGTCTCCCTCGGCTACTGTATGTGCATCTGCGTCTTTGTGGACTGAGGTGGAACCCGGGGCAGGCAGAGCCTCACAGATAAAGCCAGGAGAAGCCAGAGCAGTGAGGAGGTCTCTTGCAGGCCTCACCACAGTGATTCTCCCAGGAAAGAGACAGCTGGAGGGACACTGCTGGCCCCCTTCCCCGGAGCCCAGCACACGGTGCTCAGGGGCCACCTGCTGGCAGCCGGGGGCATGTGTGACTCTGGGGGCAGGGCTGCTTAGGCCCAGGGTGTTTTCTGCAGGGACCACGTGCAGATGCACTCCAGTACATGGTGTGCATCCGTGCACACACACAAATATACCTCCCACATGTCCAAGTATGTATGTGCATACTCAGGGAGCCATGCATGCACACAGTGCTCGTGCAGACATGAGCCAGCCGTGCAAGCACATAAACATAACACAGTTGCACGTGTGCTTATATGCATGCATCAGCACACACCCATGGGCACACAGGTACACACACACAAGTGTGGGTACTTGGGAGAATGGCCCCTGACTGAGCCCCTTCCTCCCCCATGGCCCGTTTTGCAACTCCCTACCTCCCGGACATTACCCACACGGCCTCTGCCCTGTGCTCTCCCGCTCTTAGGAGGCAGGTTGTGCTCCTCCATGGCTCAGGGCCCAGGGGCTCCTCACACAACCTCAGCCCCACCTCAGCACAGGATTAAATGGCCTGCACGCAGCCTCCCCTCACCTGTGGCCTGTGTCTGGACAGCAAGTACGTGTGGCAGAGATGCCTCAGCTGCATGAGGACAAAGAATCGAGGGGCTCAGTTGATAGTAAGCTCAACTGGAGAGCAGTTGCCCACTAATCCCATAACAAGGTAGCAACTGCTGCACAGGTATGGGATCTAGAAAGGTGGGAGGTGATGCTCTTGAACTCTCTGGGAAGCTGAAGCCCTATGTTGACGCCTCCAAGGGGGCACTCAAGGGCTGACAGAGCCTCAGAAACCAGGTTCAAGGATGAGGAAGGAACCTACTATTTACTGAGTGCCTGCTGCGTGCAGGCATTGTTCTCATGCTATCTCATCCCGTCCTTACTTCCCTGGGAGGTAAGGAGTGTTACTAGTCTTCACAAGTGCCCTAACAACCACCACCAAGCCCCATTCTTTTCTTTCCTGAATAGCCATCAGATTTTTCCACTGATGCACCAAGGCTTGCCTGGGCCAGTGGCACAGCCTCCTAACTGGGCCCCTTACCCACTCTTGTCCCACCCAATCTGCCCTCCATAACAGACAGGTTTTAACAACACAAAGCTTAAAGTCTTTTCAAGCTTCACTGACTTCTCGTTCTGAGGACCAAGACCAAAATCCTCCTCTCTCCCTTGCACCCTCACTCTCCTCTCCCGTCTCATTTATCACCCTAGCTCCTCCCACCCCTCATTCCCCACTGGTTGTTTTCAACATCTCTAATGCACCATGCTCTCCTCCTGTCTCAGGGGCGTTGCACAGGCTCTTTTCTCCACTTCCTATTCCCATCCCCTTGCCTGATAAAGTCCTCCTTCACTCTCTCCTCACATGTCAGTTCCTGCCGGCTGTCTTCCTTGCCCTGGATCTCCCGGCCCCGCTAAGCACTCATAACTCCCTGCGGTGTTCCATCATAACACACAGCAGCGTGGTAACTACCTATGTGTGCTGTTAGGTGATTTCCCTCTGTCACCTCTGTCCCCTGGCTCTGAGCTCTGCAAGGGTAGACACCTTGTCTCTGGCTCAATCTTTTATGCCCAAGTTCCCAGAAATTGTACATGCTGGAGAAAAAGACATTCAAACCAGGTCCCTTTGCTTCCAAACAGTGTCCTTAATTCAAAAAGTGTCTCTGTGACCCAGAGGGAACAAAGCTGGCAGGGCAATGCCAGGAATGAGGACTGGTCCTTTCTGGATTCTGAGACCCCTGACCTTTTAGGTGAGTCCCTGGTTCGAACAATCCAATCAAGCCCATGCTTCCATCAGCCTTGGCACTCAGACTGTTCACCTGTTTCTACCTCAGCGAGCCTGTACTCTTATCTTTCTTGAGCAAAATAATAACCGTCTATTGGAAAAAAGCAGAGCTTATCTGCCATATCTGGTTGATGGATAAATGAAAATAGACCCAGTAACTAAAGAAAAGACCAGCTTGCCACAACTAGAAGGACCCACAACTAAAAATACACAACTATGTACTGGGGGGCTTTGGGAAGAAAAAGGGAAAATAAAATCTTTAAAAAAAAACAAAAAAGAAAAGAACAGCAGATACTTGCATCGTCTTGGGGAGGCTGGGGGAAGCTTTCTAACCACAGAACCAAGGGCATACATAACAAAGAAAACTCTTACCAAGTGAAAATGGTAAACTTCTGTACCTCATTTTAGATGTTCACCATCCAAAGGAAAAACCAAGCCTATGGAGCTCTTGAGGGCTCGTGCTTGGGGAACTCCAAGGTCGACAAGCCCCCTTCCAGGAGTGGCTACACAATTCACTGGACCCCTTATTCAAAAACTATTAAGAATTTCCAGACAGAGACAGCAGAGCAGTAAGCCAAGAGCAGGGCCTTTCTACGTGCGGGGACTTGTGCAACTACACAGGTCACCTGCCCATGAAGACAGCCCTGCTCCTTTGCTCCCGAAAGCTGGGCAGGCCAGAACTACCCATGACACAATTTGACTCTGGAAACGTTCGCCCCCAAGCACCTCACCTGTGCCCAGTTCTTGCCCTCATGAAGCTCTGAGCCTAGAGGTAGAAGAGCTGTCAGGGCAGAGCTGAAAAGAGAACTTGGTGTGTCTTTACTCCCCTGGAGGCAGATGAGGTGGAGGGACTCCAGTCCAGATCCCAGAATCGCAGCGGAGAGCAAGGATGGTACAGCGCAAACATGGCCCCAGGGATTGTCTCACACACAGCACCCTGTGAATTACTTTCCTCACACTCCACAAAAGCCTGGGTGCTTTTTGGAGGAGGGAATTAGAGAAAATCGGGCTGAAGAGAGCTAGTGCAGGTGCTGCAAGAAGGCGAGGGTCTTTGGAGAGCCTTGAGGTCCTCTGCAGTTTCACGCCAGTAAACGACACTCCTGTAACAGGAATTTTGATTGAGGCAAAATTGTCCCCCTTAAAATCACCCAAGATGACTCTGGCTCTCCCTGCCAACTTGGGTGGGAAGTTTGAGGGCTTCTGCTGCTATGCTTTCATCAAAGAAGGGCAAAGGAGAGGAGACCATGGCCACCTTCAACTCACCACATATAATGAAAATAATAGCTACCATTTGTTGTCTACTACACTGAACCAAGCACTGTGTTAAGAGCTTTTACATTTAATCTTCACATGAGCCCCCAAGGTATGTCTTACCCCTGTCTTGAGACTCTATGAAGGTTGATATTTTTATTTTTATTTTTATTTAACATGCATATAGCACTTACCATGTGCCAGGCACTGCTCTAAAAGCTTTATAAGTATTGACTCATTAAATCCTCAAAGCCACCCTATAAAGTAGGCACTATGAACATCACTCCCATTTTGCTAATGAGGAAACTGAGACCAGAGAGTGAAGTGACTTGCTCCATGTCACGTAGATAGTAGCTGGTAGAACAAGGATTCAAACCCAGGCGGACTGGTTCCAGGATCCATGCCCCTAACTGTTATGTTGTGTTGCCTCTCCAGAATCAAAAATCAGACAGAATAGAGCGCAAGCTTAACTCCAATAGCCAGCCTGTTAATTTGTATACTATTTGGGTTTTATTTCCATAGCTACTTGCAAATATCAAGGTACTACATCATTCTTTCAAGAAAGCAGCTAGTGTAGATTAAGATGAGGTTTTGGATTGAGACAGACCTGGATGCAAGCCTTAGCTCTGCTGTTTGCCAGCCTGGGGACCGTGGACAAGTAACTTCAGCTGTCTGCACCTCAGTTTCTTAAACTGTAAAATGGAGGTAATAATAGCATCCACCTTTTAGAGTTGTGGTGAGGATTAAATGAGATAGTAAGCCCAGGCCCAAAGTAAGCATTCAATACAGGTTCAAAGTTACTCTTTTTAACACTATCGTCTTCATTTTCTCAATGTAATTGAGAGAGAGTAGGGCAGTAGGGCAGAGTGAGAAGAACATGCAATTTGGAGACAGGAAATCATGGATTAAAATGTAACCACATAATTTTTTCACTGTGTAGCCTTGAGCAAGTCACTTCTAACTCCCTTTCCTCCTATGTAAATGGAGATCATAATGAGAGTTGCCTCTCCCAGCATTTATCAAGATCCTATGAGCTTATATGTGTCAAAAGGGCATGGTTATCTATCTAGAAGCATACGTATGTTGGTCATCATTTGTGTTATATAAAATAGCCTGTCTATAGAGGGTTGAATGGTGGCCCTCCCCAAAAATATGTCTACATCCTAACTTCCAGAACCTGTGAATGTGACCTCTTTGGAAAAAGAGTCTCTGCAGATGTAATTAAATTAAGGATCTCAAGAGCGGATCATTCTGGATTATCTGGGTGGGCCCTAAATCTAATAGCAAGTGTTCCTATAAGTGGCAGGAGAAGACTCAGAGAGAAGGGGGAGAAGGCCATGTGAAGACAGAGTGAGAAATTCAAGTGAAGCTGCCACAAGCCAAGGAACACCTGGAGCGACCAGAAGTGGGAAGAGGTGAGGAAGGATCCTCCCCAGAACCTTGGGACAGAGGGCGCCCTGCTGACACTTGGTTTTCAGACCTCTGGCCTCTAAAACTGTGAGAGAACAAATTTCTGTTATTTTAAGCCATCAAGTTTATAGTAATTTGTTATGGTAGCCCTGAGAAACTAAGATGCTGTCCCTAGGGGGGAAAAAAGAAAGAAAGTCCATGAGGAGGCTGGATTAGTTTGCTAGAGCTGCCGTAACACAAAAACAGGGACTGCATGGCTTAAACAGTAGACATTTATTGTCTCACAGTTCTGGAGGCTAGAAGTCCATGATCAAGATGCGGCCAATTCAGTGTCTGGTTCAGACTCTCTTCCTGGCTTAGAGACATGTCTTCTCACCGTGTCCTCACCCGGCCTTTCCTCTATGCGTGCTCGGAGAGAGAGATCTCTGGTGTCTCTTCCTCTTCTTAGAAGGACACTAGTTCTATCAGATTAGAGCCCTACTTTTATGACCTCATTTAACCTTAATTACCTCCATAAAGGCCCTCTCTCCACATACAGTCACATTGGGGTGGGGGCTTCAACGTGGGAATTTGGAGGGACACAAGTCAGTCCATAACAGAGGCCATGTGAAGAATGTGTTAAAATCTGGAGCAATCAGACATAGCTCCATTAGGGCGGTGGCAGCATTGTGGAGCACAGGCAACTTCCTAGAACGGGGTCCTCAGGGCTTTCCTCAGTGCTGGCCCAAGAAACAGGTAGCAGCACAGGGAGGACCAGGAGGAAAACTTCCTCCACCCTGTGCCACCTTCTCAGTTGGCCTCACACTCAGTTTACACTCAGCACTATTACTCCCTTTTATTCTATTAGTCAAATGTTTGGTCTTCCAAACCACAAGATTAGGGAAACAACCACAAGATTTCATTTTTGAAAAGTGAATTCTTAGATTTGAAATACCACCAAAGAGTATCTGAAACCCTTCAAATCCTATGAGGGGCTGTGTTTATAAATAAATATCTGGATGGATTCAGGTTTTGAACAACCAAGATGGCTGCAGTCATTTTCTTACAGAATTATGAAAAAGCGGTGTATCCCCATGTGGATGGGAACACACATCAGATCCTAATGGCAGAACTGCAAGCAGGATTTGGGATGATATAGCGGGAACATCCAGAGGAGCTGCTTTCAAACTTGAGGAGTTTCAGCATGGTAAATTAAGTCCTTTGGCAGCTTTTAAAACCTAAGGAAATCAGTCTTATGTTTCTCTAACAGGTTAGGTTTTGGTGAAACTAAACAATGCAAACTTTTAAAATCCTCCTGGCTTTGAAAACAAATAGCTGATCACCATCTATTCCTGCAATTCGCATTTCCCTTGAATGTTTACAATTTATTTGGTCAACAAATATTTATTCAGCTCCTACTATGTGCCAGGAATAACGCTGTATCCTGGGGGTTTTGTCATAAACAAAAGTAGACAATGCCCAGCCAGCAGGTGAGCCCACAGTTGGCATTGGGGGTCAGAAACAAGGGGAAACAGGAAGGCAGCCCTACACACAGGGGGACCTCAGCACAGGGACTTAGCAGGGGAGCCGGAACACAGGCCAACTATAGGGGGCCCACCAAGTTTTGTGGAATCACGGTCTGAAGTGGGCATCCTGATATAGGGATGGGGAGACATGGGGCAAGGGTACATCTCAGGCAACAGTAAGGGGTTCAGGGGCCCATGCTGGGTGCCCCTTCTCTGCTCTGGCTAACAAGGAGACTCACGCAACCCTGAGCCCACCCACATGGGAGGAGGAGAGGTGCCAGCAGCAGGTGCCCACCCCCTGCCTCAGCCCAGATGGGTGTGGGACAGGGACGAAAGAGCACCTGTACAGGAACATCAGTGCATCCAGTTGGAAGTTGACAATGGGGAAAATAAGCCAAAAAAGTGCGGCTGGAACTGATTCAACCCACCTCGGGAAAACCGGGTAGTCAGGGACTCACTCAAGCATCAGGATTTTAAAGCCCCCAAACCAAAAGCACACCAAAGGGTCCAAGCTCACAGTGAGTAGGAATGCCATCTCTCGAGTTTCTTGGACCTGCCATTCTCTCATCAAAGAGCCCCCTCTGGTCTTTGGGCATTATCTAGTGTGTCTCCTTGACCTGCGGCATGAATAAGAAAATGGAAGGAAAGGGGAGAAATGAGAGCACTCAGGGAAGGCTGCTCACCAGCTGTCACATAAACTTAAAGTCAATTTCTGTCCTTCTTGGATTTTTTTATACCTGGTCTTATCCTTTCTGGAAACTTGCAATGCTTTCCAAACTTAAGTGGTATCCAAAAACCCAAAAAAGTAGGAGGCAAATTCTCAGACTTATTTATCTGCCCTGTATGAAAGAGATCATAGAATTTTATCTTGGAAAAGGCATGACCTCTCTAAGCTTCAGTTTTCACCTTGAAGAATGGAGATAAATGAGGAGAAAAATCTAGCTCGCAGAGCTAATGTGAGAATTAAAGACTTTTACATGTTTTGCACACCTGTGTACATTAGTAATTATTTTTATAGACATGCAGATCCACAAGGGAGAAGAAACCAGAAAGCTCCCACAGTCAGGCCCTCTCCTCCCTCCCTGATATCTGAGTGTCCCCTGCAATAGGCCCATGAGGTTCTCACCCCAACTATCTGTCACCCAAGATAAGAAATCCATCAAGAATAGTAATGTCCATGAACATCGATGCAAAAAATCCTCAACAGAAAACTAGCAAATTGAATACAACAATACGTTGAAAAGATCATATACCATGGTCACGTGGGACTTCTTCCAGGGATGCAAGCATGGTTCAACATCCACAAATCAATCAATGTGATACACCACATGAACAAAATGAAGAATGAAAACCACATGATCATCTCAATAGATGCAAAGAAAGCATTTGACAAGATACAGTAACCATTTACGATAAAAATTCCAAATAAAATGGGTATAGAAGGAAAGTACCTCAACATAGTAAAGGCCATACATGTCAAACCCACAGCTAATATCATTATCAATGGAGAAAAACTGAAAGCTATCCTTCTCAGAACAGGAACCAGAAAGCATGCCCACTTTTGCCACTCTTATGAGACATAATATTGGAAGTCCAAGCCAGAGTGATCAGGCAAGAAAAAGAAATAAAAGGGATCCAAACTGGAAAGCAAGAAGTGAAACTGTCACTATTTGCAGATGAAGTTATTTTACATATAGAAAACCCTAAAGAGCCCTCAAAAAAACTCTTAGGAATAATAAATGAATATGGCAAAGTTGCAGGATACAAAATCAACATGCAAAAATCAGTTGCTTTTCTATACACTAATAATGAAGTAGAAGAAAGAGAAATTAAGAATACCATCCCATTTGCAATTGCAACAAAAAGAATAAAATACCTAGGAATGAACTTAACCAAAGAGGTGAAAGATCTGTACACTAAAACCATAAAACATTATTGAAAGAAATAGAAGACACAAAGAACTTGGAAGATATTCTATGCTCTTGGATTGGAAGAATTAACATAGTTAAAATGTCCATACTTCCTAAAGTAATCCACACATTCACTGCAATTCCTATCAAAGCTCCAACAACATTTTTCACAGAAATAGAACAAAGAATCCTAAAATTTATATGGAACAAACAAAAGACCCTGAATAGCCAAGGGAATCCTGAGAAAAAAGAACAAACCTGGAGGTATCACACTCCCTGATTTCAAAATATGCTACAAAGCTATAGCAATCAAAACAGCATGGTACTGGCACAAAAACAGACACACAGATCACTGGAATAGAACCAAGAGCCCAGAAATAAACCAACACATCTATGGACACTAGTTTTCAACAAGGGAGCCAAGAACATACAATGGAGAAAGAAAAGTCTCTTCAATAAACGGTGTTGGGGAAACTGAACAGCCACATGCAAAAGAATGAAAGTAGAACATTCTCTTATACCATAAACAAAAATTAACTCAAAATGGATTACAGATTTGAATGTAAGACCTGAAACCATAAAACTTCTAGGAGAAAACACAGGCAGTACACTCTTCGACATCGGTCTTAGCAGCATATTTTCAAGTACTGTGTCTGGCTGGGCAAAGGAAACAATAGAAAAAATAAACAAACGGGACTACATCAAACTAAAAAACTTCTGCACAGCAAAGGAAACCATCAATCAAACAAAAAGACAACCTAACAATTGGGAGAAGATATTTGCAAACCATATATCTGATAAGGGGTTAATATCCAAAATATACAAAGAACTCATACAACTCAAAAAAGCTAACAACCCAATTAAAAACTGGGCGAAAGATCTGAACAGACAGTTCTCTAAAGATGATATACAGACGGCCAACAGGAAGATGAAAAGATGTTTAACATCATTAGCTATCAGGGAAATGTAAATCAAAACTATAATGAGATATCACCTCATGCCTGTAAGAATGGCTAGAATCAACAAGACAAGAAATAATAAGCGTTGGAGAGGATGTGGAGAAAAGGGAACCCTCATACACTGCTGGTGGGAGTGCAAACTGATGCAGCCACTATGGAAAACAGTATGGAGATTCCTCAAAAAATTAAGAACACAACTACCATATGATCCAGCTGTTCCACTGCTGGGTATTTATCCATAGAACATGAATACATAAAGATACATGCACCCCTATGTTCATTGCAGCATTATTCACATAGCCAAGACTTGGAAGCAACCTAGGTGCCCATCAAGGGACGAATGGATAAAGAAGATGTGGTATATATACACGATGGAATACTACTCAGCCATAAGAAATGATGAAACCTAGCCATTTGTGACAACATGGATGGACCTTGAGGGCATTATGCCAACGAAAAAAAGTCAGAGGAAGAAAGTCAAATACAGTATGATCTCACACATAAATAGAAGATAAAAACAACAACAAAAAAACACGTAGAGACAGAGATTGGACTGGTTGTTACCAGAAAGGAAGGGGGGAGCAAGGAGGGCTAAAGGAGTGATTAGGCACATGTGTAATGGGGATGGATAGCAATTAGTCTTTGGGTGGTGAACATGATGTAATCTACACAGAAATCAAGATATAATGATGTACACCTGAAATTTATATAATGTTATAAACCACTGTCACCTCAATTTAAAAAAAAAAGAAAAAAAGAACAGGAATGTCCCACATTTTCTGAGTACATGCTATGCATCTGGCACTGTGCTCAATGTTTCCCCTGCATGGTCTCACTCTATCTGCGTAATCAGTCAGTGAGGTGATAATAGCTGTACAATTCTGTGAACATACTAAAAACCATTGAATTGTATGCTTTAAATGGGTGAATTAAGTAGTTACGCGAATTACATCTCAATAAAGATGTTGGTTTTTTTAAAAAAAAAAAAACCCTCAATGAGTAGGATCTGCTATTATCCTCATTTTACAGATGAAGAAACCGAGACAGACAGGTGCAACAACTTGCCTGACATCACACAGCTAGCAGGGGGCAGAGCCAAGCCACGGTCTTCCACGCCGAGTGTGTACATACTGCTCCCTTGCCTCTCTGAGGGCAGCTTCCACGTCAGGAGGCTTGCCCCATGGGAGCCCTGGGGCCAAATATCCTTGCTTTGTCTCTCTCCACAGCCCACGAGGCAGCCTGCTCCTGTGCTGGATAACGTGGGTCTTTTGCCAGTTTCCGCATATCCTGAGCCAAATCTGCCTCCGTGGAGTTTCCAGCCCATCATGCTGGTTCTCGCTCTGGAGCCGTGGGGAGTAAGAATGCTGTTCGCTCCATGAGGTGCCTTCAGGTATCAGAACGCAGCAATAGATTACATTCCCCCATCTTCCCTCCTCCAGGGCCTGACAACTACCTGAACCTGGCAGAAGCTTGCAGAAGACAGAGCTAGGCAGCCAGTGCTTCCTAAAGTCAGCCTGTGGATTTGGCTGCACTGGATTCACCCAGGAGTCTTCAGAAAACCCCAATTCCACTGAGAGAGCCCAAATCAGTGGTTGTGAGCCCGGGAGTCTGTATTTTTTTAAAGCCACCAAGTGATTCCAGTCAGGGGCAAGGTAAAGAAACCTGTCATTTTAAAGAAAGGAAACTGAATCTCACAGAGGGGCGGAACGACTTCAAAACCCCTCAGCCACATTCGCGCCAGCTCACCCGAAGGACAAGCCCGCTTCAGTGCTGAGGATTCCAAGTCAAGACCCCGGCATGAGACTGTCAGTGGTCATGCAGAGGGTACAGGACAGAAGATGTGATTCATACAAGAAGAAATGCTATTGATCAGCCATTTTAATCCTAATATCTATTTTTTAAATGCAATCAAAACAAGGTAGGGCATTTTAAAGCTAACAATACCCAATTTTGGTGACGTTATATTGAATTTAGTTCATTTGCACATTGCCTGCAACAATTTAAATTGATATAATACTTTGCAAACCAATGCAGCACGATAAATCAAGAGAACCAGGCTGGCTCCTTTCCTGGTGTTGGAAATGCAGGTAGGAACAAGACTTGCTCACTGCCTTCAAAGGACCCAGGGTCCACTGGATGAGACAGAGAAGGGGACACTTGTTTCAATATGAAAGATAAGTGGTAAGCACTGGGGGCCATGAGACTTTCTAAGGAAGGCCTCCTGGCCCTATCTGGAGGTTCAGGAAAAGGATTCCTGAAAAGATTGACAAATGAGCTGAATCCAGAAGGATGAGCAAGAGTTAACCAGGTGAGGAAGGCTGTGAGTGGCATTCCAGGCAGAGGGGACAGCCTGAGCAAAATCTTAGAAGCTTGCATGCAGTATGTGGGAGAGCAGAGGGAAGCCGGGGCTACAGGTGCTTGGAGGCAGGTGGGTGCACACCACAGAGCCCTCAGGGTTCTGCTAAGAGGCTAGGCTTTGACTAATAGGCTATAAGGAGTTATTGAAGGTTTTAAGTAAGGGGATGAAATAAACATATGTGAGCTTTAGAATGGTCCCTTGGGCCATGGTTTGGAAGAAGAAAGCAGACAGGGATGGCAGTTAGGGGGATGGGACCACAGTCTAAGCAGGGAACAGATGATGGAGGCCCCCACAGAGCAGTGATGGGGCAGCGGAGGGGAGGAAGAGATGGATGGGAGGAAAGGAAGGTCAGGAGCCTTCAGCATGTTCTAACCATCTGGTCACCAGAACCTAGGAATTCTTTGTGGAGGTTTAAAGGGGAGAGAAGAGTTGAAACAATCTCAGGGGAAGAGCTGGAAACTGATTCATCAGGGGTCACTGATCCCCTGGATGTAGCTGAGGCAGTTTCATGGCTCAGGAGAGGGGAGGACATTCCACCTGCATCAGCATCCCAGGCCGTGGCCCAGGGAAGTGGAGACATCCCACCTGCTAGCTGCTGTGGGGAGAGTCCCAGGCAGGAAGGTGTCACAGGTTGGATTTCCCAGGAAGCCGACTCTGAGATGGAGATTAACATGCAGGAGGTTTATTAGGGTATGTTCCTGAGATGGATGCCTGTGGAAAGGAGTAGGAGGAAGCAAGCAGAATTGAGCAGAGGGAGAAGTTGGGCTGTGATACAGCCTTGATGGAGGCCTCAGCTCTCGGGCTGGGATGGCCAGGCAGAGAGAGAGCCAGGCCTTTACCTCCCTGCATCCGTCATGAGCTGGTGCAGGGAAGGGGCCATGGCCTCAGCAAGGTGGCTGTCTTCAATCGTCACTGGAGGCAGTCCCTGTGGAGCTGTCTACAGTAACACTGCTGGCAGCCAGAGACCATGTCCTCCACTTCTGAAGAGGGGTCTGGGGGCCATCATAGCGTCCACCACAGCAGTACGAGCGAGGGTGTCAGAGCTAACCACAAGGGCTTGGGCCATCTCCCCATGAGAGAATTGGAAACCGGGACAAAAACCTAGGTATAAGATGGAGCCACTCAGTGGGGGTTTTCTGGGCATGAAGGAGCCGGGCCTTTCTCAAACTCTCTGGGTCCCAGTCCGAGGGCCGCAGGACTCTTTTCAGACCCACTGGGGTGTTCCAGGCCCGTGGACTATTGCCCTCAGATGTGATGGGCTCAGTCCAGACCGAGGTCCCTAGCAGCGGCCGCTGGCCACGTGGAGAATGGGAAGCGTTGTCATTCAGTTGCCTTCTATCCATAATCTCCAAAAACCTGGAAACAAGCTGCGTGTCCAACATCAGGGATAGATGAGTAAATCATCGTGCTTCCACTCAAAGAACTGTTCTGTAGCCATGAAAATAATTCAGGCAACTTTTAAATGACATCAAAAATAGTTAGGATTCATTCAGCAGAGAGAAGCACAGCAAGAAATATCCACCTTATCGGTGTTAACTATAAAAATAAGCTCTTGCATATGGACAGACATTGGCAGCGAACACAGAAGATAAAACCGTCGACATTTATGACTGAGGGAGCATGGATGGTTTTTAATTCCTGTTATCATAGTTTGTAATAAGTGCTTTCTTCCAGGCTTGACCGTCTCCCACCAGAGGAAGCTACAGATGCCTTCATATTGGTGTGCGGCTGGCGGACGTTGTATTCCATTTGACACTCACAGCGACAGCTGTGGGCAGCCCACGCTGCAGGCAGACCTCCATGCCTGCTAAGGGATTGCTCAGGGACAGCCAAATCCTCTGAGCAAAGGGGTTTAAAAGTTGGCAATGAGGAAAATATTTTTAGGAGGGAAGAAAAGAGAGTTTTGCGTCCCACACCCAACAACTAGTAAGTGGGATGTGAAAGGAAGCAGAGTTTAGATCAATATTTAAGGAAAGTGCTTGTGCTAACAGCTGAGGGGCTGTTTCCAGAATCATGAGCCCACTAGATTCAAGCAGATGCTAAAGGATCATTGGTCGAGGATGCCATAGAAGAGTTTCAGGGAGTCAAAGACCTTGATTTGTTTAATCAGAAGATTTCATAGATGGCGATTAAAAGAATTCAAAACTGACTCAAAGAAGGTTGTGTAGGGACCAGCAGGTCAGATCTTCATGGGTCCTGGAGGGACAAGCGAGATGCCCAGGGTTGCCCCTGAGGAAGAACACTGAGCGCTCTCTCTTCCAGCACCCTCTGGCCGTGATCAGCTAATCTGCCCTTGGGCTGAAAACCCAGACCTTTCAAGGCTGAGTCATTCAAGGACCCACAAACTTCCATCTCTTCCTCATGCTCAAAGGAGTTTCTAGAAGTACGGGGAAGAAAATTCCCAGGGTTAACCTAGTGGCCCTTATTTCAATTATTTTTTCCCTAAAAGTGCTTTTTATGTTTTCCTTGAGTTTAACACCATGGTCAATGGCACTGGAATGCAGGCTTGCAACGAATTTTCATTAGAAATTGTCAAGCAGCCCTCAACCCCATTTAGCACATCAAGTGGGTTTTGATCCTACCCACAATTCCCAAAGACATTCCTTTGTACCTTTCCTGAAGCCATTCAGCAAACGTTTCCTGAACACATTGTGTTCCAGGAACTGTGTTAGGCATCGGGGGCCCAGAGATGAACTAAGCTGGAAGCAACAGTTGAGTTAGAGAGACAGATGCTCAAAGTAAAATGAGGGAGCAAGTGTGAGAAGAGCCAAGGAGGAAGGACAGAGCACAGTCCGTGGGATTCCATGATCCTTCAGTGAGAGGCCATATCTCACCTGGAAAGGGGAAGTAAGGATTCCCCCAGACGGAGAAGGTGGCACAGGATGTAACAGGAACTGAGATTTGTAGGGAAAGATGAAAAAGGTGAGTTTCCCCACGTGGCAGTAGCTTAAGGCGCAAAGAGAGGTGAGCCTGGAGCGGTAAGGAGGGTTCCGCTCATGAAAGATTTTGCATGCCGAGCTGAAGAATTTGGAGTTTATCCTAAGAATCACGGGGAGACATGGGGGTTTTCAAGCAAGAATTGGATGGGATTTGTGTTTTTTATTTTAATATTTCTGGGACAGTGAGAGTATGGACCAGAGGAGAGAGGACACAAGACAGGAAATTATAACTATCTGTTATAATTTAATCTGTCTCATTTAATCCCAACATCACCTCCATGACTACCTGTCCCTCACCTGGCAGATGATCCACTGTGATGTGGATCTGATTCTGTACTGGAAAGATTCCATGGTGTAGTGGAAAGAGCACAAGGTCTGGAAATAGAAGCCCCAGGCTAGAATTATGGCTCTTTTACTGACCAGCTGTGTAACCATGAAAAAGCCACTTGACCTCCCTGATTCCTAGGCCTACCAGTTATAAAAAATGGACACCTGCCTCCCAGACAATGTGAAAATCCTGAGACAGGGATGCGGAAGCCCTGGAGAAATCACAGAACTCTGTGAAAATGCTGATTCCATTGTCCTCTTGCTACACATTTCCCCCGCATTACTTCTGCAGTGAGGGTCCCCTTAGATTTGGATTCCATTTTTGCACTGTATTAAGAGAATCTCAATAAGGTATCTTAGACAAAATGGTACTACATAAAAGAAAGCACCCAGCTTTCTGTATTTACCTGTGTCCCCAGGCAATTGAGGTGGCACAAACCACGCTCTACCACTAGAGGGAGCTCATCCTTCAGCGTCTAGGAAGTCATTTCAGCTCAAACTCGAAACAGGCCGTCTGTTAGGGAGACAAAGCTGAGGAGCGTTGGTTGGTTTGTTGGTGGTGGTGTGTGAGGGTGAGATAGGGTATTCCAATCACTATTCATCATTATTCCAAGAGTAAATCTCTGCAGTTAGACTAGAATTCAATCCCCGTGTCACCATTTCCCAAGTGTATGAACTCAGACGAGTGACGAGTTCTCTGAGCCTCAGTTTCTTCATCATGCCTGCTCAGTGGCGACGATTATGTGAGATATTGGACACACAGTGTCCAGCAAATACCTAGCACAGAATAGGAACTCCACACACTGTAGAATCCTTTCCTTTTCCCGTCTAATTACAAATAACGACAATAACTGAGAAACATATTTAAGTGAAATTGAAAGGCAAACAGGAGAAAACAGAGTAGAAAGAGGCACAAAAGGATGGTGAATGGGCTTGGTGTTAGACGTGGACATTCCTCATTCTCGCAGCTGTAGAGCGAAGGCATCCATGTATGTGGATTCTGTTTTATAAGCCCCATGGCTCGACTAGGCAGCCACGAACAGATGGGAGCGAGGAGTAACTGCAAAATGAAGCAGGCATATGGACCACAAACTATGGCTCCCTCTCCTTCTGTTGGAGCCATTCCCTTCAATTCTGGAGTCGTTACCCCGAGGTGGGAGGGGGAAAATGTTATTTAATCAATTTCCTGTCACCCTGTCTTATATTTCTAAAATCATATCAGTCCTGCCTTGTATGTCCACAGAGACTTCTTCTCTCTGTATTCTAGCAAGTGGCTCTGACAAAGGCTATGCCAGAACCATGCCAACACAACTGGTGGAGAAAGAAGATTCGAGTCAAACAACCAGGTTCCCTTGACTGAATTCCAAATATCAGATGGGGTGATTTTTCCTCTCTGAATTAACCCTTTTTTACTAAACCAACAAAGTCAACTGGATATTTTGATGTCTCTTAGACAAAGGGAAGAGGGAATTCCCATCTGTTAAGCACTTGTTGTGTACCAGGTTCTGTACTGGACACTTTACTAACACGCTCACGGAATACAACCCTGTAAGGGAGAGAAGCTTGTCTCTGCCTTACTGGATGAGACACGTGAGGCTCAGAGAGGCTGAGTAACTTGCCTGAGGTCACACAGCTATGTGTGTGGGACAGTCAGGCTGGAGCTCTTATATGCTGGACACCAAAGTCTGAGTTTTCCCAAGTACACACCAAATACGGGCATGCACCACATAATGATGTTTTGGTCTACAGCCTGCATAACTACTGATGGTCCCATAAAATTAGTACCATGTGGCCTAGGTGTATAATAGGCTATACCATCTAGGTTTGTGTAAGTACACTCTGATATTCACACAGTGGCGCAATTGCTTGACGAGGCATTTCTCAGAACCTATCTCCATCATTAAGCGATGAGTGACCTTACAATAAAAGTCTCTCTGAAAGCTCCCTCTTTAAAATGCCCCTGTGTGAGGTGTCCTCTTTTTAGATCTCAGCCGTCTCAATTTCTAAGTCTTCCTTGGGTTTCCTTGTTATAAAACTGTTCCCATTTAATCCACCCTCAAAGGCTCTTACCCTCTTTCTTCACTGTAACACTGCCCCACGGAAGATAAGAATAGCCTGCTTCACAAGCAAAGAAATTGAGGCTGGGAGTGACTTACCTGTCTAAGGCCACTCAGCTGGAAGGAAGGGTTCTGGACATAGAGAAACAACTTTCTCTCATGCGGAAACTACCCCTAGACTGAGCTGGAAGAGTTCCACAGTGCTCTGGCCCCGTGAATGCAGAACCCAGGAGTCCAGCTTGGAACTGGATCATCATCCTCAATGCTTTCCTTAACTCTCCTCTCAATACTGATTAAACATATCTTGAAGGAGTCACCTCATATCTATCTCCACTACCCATGCCCAGGTCAGGCCCCCACTGGCTGCTAGCTGGATCCCTGCAGAAGGCAGCCAGCTGCTGACTTAACCTCTGGTCCTGCCTCATCAACCCACTCCTCACTGTCAACAGAGGGCTCTTTTCAAAAAATTAATGCCATCAAATCACATACCTGATGAAAATAATACAGTGACCCCAAAGACACACTCCTAAAAAAAGTCAGAATGCTTTAACCTGCAAAATAGCCTCCTTTATATTCTGACCAGGCTACCTCTCTAATCTCATCATTTCCACCCAAGACCATGCCCTCCTCTACTCATTTGCTTAATGAGGCAATATAGTATTGTGTCTATAGCTAATGCCAATTCATTCTCCACTTCCCCTTTTGGTAATGGAACCCTTGACTTTTAGCTGAGCAGAAGGACTCCCTTGCAGCTAGGTATGCCATGTGACTAGGTTCTGGCCAATGGGATGGAAGGGAAAGTGATGTCTGCTACTTCTGGGTTGTGTCATTGAAAGGAAGTTTCTTGCTCTCCACTTTCTGTTCTTTCTCAGGGGTGAAAAAATCCACATGTTGATAATAAGCCAGCTTTGACCATACAGATCAGGACAACATCCTGGGAGATGATACAGCAATGAGACAGAAGGAACTTGGGTCCCTATGGGTTTGCAGGGTACACCACTGTTGTGCTTGGTTTGGGCTTCCTTGGAGATAAGGATTTGAGTGCATTTATTTCAGAAGTGATTCCAGGAAACACCAGTAGGGGGTGGGAAAGTGAAACAGAGAAAGGAAAGAAATCGATAAAGCGTACATTACCAATCCATTACCATGGGCAGCCAGAGCTCAGTCATGAGAAGACTAGGCGAGAGTCTAGAGCATGACCGAGAATTATCCTGCCCAAGGGGCAAGAGAGCTGGGGCATTTATACACCAACACCTGCAGAAATTGATAGGGATATTGGAGGAAGGGGGCATTCATTCCCCGGCACCTTGAGCCTCCTCACTCGAGGCAGAGTGCTCTGGGGGCAGAGACAGCCCTCAGGCAGGCACCAGTGCTAGGCAGTGGATGGTGTGAGTGCACAGAGATGGTGAGTGTGGAGGGAGTTTAGCCATCCCTGTTACACTCAGCCACCTCTCCATCCCTGCATTCTAGCTCAGACTTTATGAAAGAGAAAAATAAGCATTCTATTTTCTGAAGTCACATTATTCATTCTCTGTTAATGCATGTATTTCTATTAACCAACAATAGTGTGAGACCGCCTCCATGCAAAGTCCATCTCTGCCACTTACTAGATGCAAGGGACTGAACCTCGCTGATCCTCAGCTTCCTCTTCTGGAAAATGGGTCTACTTATAATACCTCCTCTTAGGCCTATTTTTAAGGGTACCTAGGATGATACATGCAAAGCATCCAGCACACCACCTGGCACAGAGCAAGCCAGCTGCTCTTCTTGTTTCACTTCTAGAAGCCCTTTTCAAAAGCTGCTCCTGCATTTGCCCTGACAGTCCACATCATCTCTTGAACTGGTCCCCAGAGAGGCAGAACATGATAGGTGGTCCCAGAGCAGTGGGATGCTAAATTGAATGTTTGCTAACAACCATCTGCAGAGATGCTGCTGCCCCAGAGTAAAAAAGAAATTGAGTCCTGAAGCCAGAGCCCAAGATCAAAGCCAGGAAAGGACAGCCAACTTAGGAAGAAAATGACCGGAAATGAGACCAGACCACAGGAAAGCCAGGAGAGCCCTTCTAGAGTTCTCTGCACAGATTCCCTGGGTCGCTGAGCTTCTCTGGCCCATGCATCCAGCCAGGCAGCAGGGAGCAGTGCCCCATAAGTGTTCGTGAATGAGCAGGCAGGTCGCCCTGGCTGTGGCCTGGCTCTGCTACCAGCTCTGCTCAGTTAGCAACACTGAGGAAAGCAGCTCCCCCAGCATGCAGCCTGGATGTCTGCAGATGGCTCATCCCTCCACTATTTCCCCTCCCCACTTCCCCAGCACCCTTGGGAGCAGAGAACATGCCCTCAAGGTGGGAAGCAGCAACTCCTTCCTTTCAAAGACCGGTCAGTGGGAACCAGGAATCATTAACAAACACCGGTTGCCCAGGGTAAATATCTGTTGACTCCTGATGGAGTCAAGAGAGCAATGATTGAGAGTAAGTACTCAGTCATTAAGATTAGTTGAAATTGAACCTTGGGGGTTATTGTTTTAACTGTTACTCTCCACAGGTGCTATCACACATGAGGAACTGGTCGTTAATATTAATTATTGAGTCCACTTCTGTGGAGCGCTTCCCCAGCCAGGCCCTGTATTAGCCCAGGGTCTCAGTGAGGAGGAGATGGCTCCATGACTGTGATCAACATATCTACCCGGGGAGCAGCCGAGTAACCTCGTGTGTGTGTGTGTGTGTGTGTGTGTGTGTGTGTGTGTTATCAGCCAGGGATTTTTAATCATTGACTGACAGGAATTACCTGAATCTGTAAATTTGCAGCTTCCTGGGCCCCACTCCCTACAACTTAATCCAGGACCTGCCGTTTTTTTTTTAATAGACTCTATTTTTTAGAACAGTTTTAAATTTACAGAAAAATTGAGAAGACAGTACTGCATACACCCTCTCTCCCCATTTCCCCTACTATTAACATCTTACATTCCTATGGCACATTTCAAATTTATGAACCCATATTGATACATTTTTATTTACTAAAGGCTATAGTTTATTCATATTCCCTTAGTTTTTACCTAATGGCTCGCTCTGTTCCAGAATCCTATCAGGGTACCCCACGACATTTAGTTGTCATATCTCCTTAGGCTCCTCTTGGCTGTGACAGTTCCTCAGATGTTTCCTGTTTTTGAGGACCTTGACGGTTTTGAGGAGGACTGGTCAGCTACTTTGTAGGATGCTCCTCAACTGGAATTTGTCTGATGTTTTTCTCAAGACTACACTGGGGTTGTGGGTTTGGGGGAGGGAAACCACAGAGGTAAGTGCCTTCTCATTACATCATCTCGAGGGTACATGCAATCAACACGACTTATCACCCTTGATAATACTGCCTGTGATCACTGACTGAGGTAGTGTTTGTCCATTTTCTTCACTGTAAAGCTACCCTCCTTTTTTTTTTTAATTGCTCCCATACTTTCCTCTTTGGAAGGAAGTCACTATGCGCAGCCCAAACATAAGAGATGGGAAGTTGCCCTCCCTGTCCTTGAGGGCAGAATACCTACAGAAGTTATTTGGAATACTTCTGCACAGGACATTTGTGTCTTCGCCCCATTTATTTATTTAGTCAATCATTTTTATGTCAGTATGGATTAATGGCTATTTATTGTAAACTTTAGTTCATTCCAGTACTGCTGGGTTTGGCTGCACAAATTGTCCTAGCTTTGGCCACTGGGAGCTCTTTCAGTTGCCCTCTGTGTTCCTTTGACTCACTTCCATTAATTTAGGTTTCATTTGTTTGTTTTTGAGGACATCCTTTTTCTGGCACTACAAGATGCTTCAGGCTCATCTCACACATTTCATGTTCCAGTCTTAGCCGTTTCTCCAAGGAGCCTTGGCCCCTTTATTGGAAGATGGTTTCAGAATCAAAGACCTGGGTGCCAGGTACAGGGCCTGCATTTTATTTAACTTCTTATTTGAAAATAACTTCAAACTTAGAGAAAGGTTGCAATATAGCACAAAGAACACCCGTTTATTCTTTATCCAGATTTAGCTTTTTTAGTATTTTGTGCCACTTGCTATGTCATTTGCTCTCTTTCTCTCTGTATTCAATTTTTCTAAATCACTTGGGACATCACAGCTCTCTATCTCTAAACACTCCAGTGTGTATTTGTTAAAAAGAATAAAGATGTTCTCCTACACAACCCCAAAGAGCTATTGATTTCCGTAAATTTTTAGATATAACTCTTTTATCTAACCTACCATCCACTTTCCAGTTTTATCAATGGACCCAACAACATCCAGTACAGATCCAGGCTAAGGTTAGGTATCGCACTTAGTTCTCATGGCGTTTAGTCTCCTTGAATCTGGAACCGTTCCTCAGCCTTGCTTTGTCTTTTATGACATTGACTTTTTTTGAAGACCATCATCCACTTTTTTTAATAGCAAGTTCCTCATCTGGAATTTGTCTGATTGCCAAGAGTTAATCAAACTACAAAGTTTGAGGACACCATCCCTAAGTCTACCCTCACATCTGATACCAACTGTAAATTCAGGGGATTCCCAAAACTACCCTCAAGTTCAGCAATTCACTAGAAGGACCCATAGAACTCACTGGAGACCGTTATATTCACAGCCACAGAGAAAGGACACAGACTAAAATCAACCAAAGGAATACTGTAGATGCATAGGGCAGAGTCTTAGAGGATTCCAAACATAAAGTTTCTGCTATCCTCTCCCCGGGGAGTTATCACTTACTACCCTCCCGGAATTGATGTGTGACAATACACTCAAGCCTCAGTGTATTGAGTTTGTATTGTAGCTCCATCCCATAAGGATGATTGATTGATTGATTGCCCACATGGTTGAACTCAGTCTCCAGGTCAACCCATATCACATGACCCAAAGCCCCCACCCTATGACTGTCTAGTGTGCCCAGTCCCCACCCTAAACAAGACACTCCTATCAGGTATGATACAGATTGCTTTCCAGAAGCTGAGGGCAAAGGCCAGACCTCTTTTGGGAAGGCCAAATTCTTTATTATGCACTAATGGTTTCCCATGAATAGACTCAGATTATGCATTCACAGCTGTGATACCACCTGAGTGATATCATATCAGAGTATCGTATCTAAAGGTAGGCATTGGCCATCTGCCTCACATTGGTGACGTGAACTATAATCCAGTCAAGATATTGTATAGAAACTATACTTTCCTTTGCTTTTTAATAAATCACTTATTAAAAAGGTAGAGACAATTTAAGATCAAGCAAATATCCTGCTCCTAATGAAAACCCCCCTGGATATAGCATCTATTGGCGTGTCTTGCCTGAACCAATCTTCACTGTGACAGTTGCAGAAGGCTGCTGATCCATCTCCAGCACTCCCTCCAGCTTTCCCAGTCAGCACTCGTCATGTACCATAAACAAGGAGGGGCTGCAGTTTTCATAAGCACCCCCAAATGATTCAGATGCAGGAGGTCTCCTCAGCGTTCTCTGAGAAACACTCTGAGTAGCCAGTCTAACACAGAAACATAAAACTAGAATAAATCTCAACTTAGTGGATGAGGAGATTCATCTGTAAAAGAAACACATCCCAGGGAGAAGGTACAGCACTCGTAGTGGCCGGAGGTGTGGAGCAGTCCAGCTGATTCTGGAAAAGACAAGGCTTGCAGACTGGAAAGAAGAAATCTTCTTTAGATTTTCTTTGCTGACTTTCCTTATTTTCTTTCCAACAGCTTCACTCTCCTGCCCCAAACTCTTCGCTTTTACAGAATATAGTCAAATAATTTATCATTTCGTACCCCCTTCCTATTCAAAGTGATTCAGCAGCAGCAGCTGCACTTGGGGGCTTGTTAGAAATGCCAAATCTCAGACCTCGTCACTCACTCACTGAGTCAGAATCTGAATTTTATCAAAACTTCCAGATAGTTTTTCATCACATTAAATTTGGGGAAACACTGACCTTTAGGACCCTTCTTGATCCATCCTCTGACTCTCCAACCCTCCCTGGAGCCATGCCCCGCTCCAGAGTCAACCTCCAACCACAATGAACCATGCATCCTCCCCTGAGGGCCCCATACTCTCTCCAGCCCCCAAACAGCCTTTGCACAGGCTGGCCTTTGCCTGGAAAGCCCTGACCCGTCCCCACGCCACAACACTTTGAATGATTGCCTCTTGTTCAGTCATCTGGACCCAGCTTAGAATCATTTCCTCTAGTCTTCCCTGATTCCACCAATCAGGTTAGAAGCCCCTGCTGTGTGCCTTCAAGGCATCCTCAACTTCCCTGCTCCCAGTACAGACCCACTGCACAACAACTGCCCATTTTCCCATCTTTCCCCCCGCTTAAGACTGTAAGCAATTTGGGAGCAGGGACTGTGTCTTACTCATTAACAGTCATGCATTTACACATTCACTCATTCATTCATTCCCAGCACTGAACAAAGTGCCTGAGCCCTAATGGGCACTAGTAGAATTTGTTTAAATAAATAATAGATGTATGCTTGATTATATAGTAATTAATGTTTATTTAGTGTTTTCTGTGTGCCTGGCAGTGGTCCACGTGAGATAGACACACACACACACACACACACACACACACACACACCCATAGCAGTTATGCAGTGTAATTATTATGCCCATTTTGCAGTTGAGAACATTGAGGCACAGAGAAGTTTGGTGTCTGAACCAAGATTACACAGCTAGTGAGTGCTGGAGCTAGGATTTGAATCTAGGCAGTCTTATTCCAGAGTTTGCAAGTTTCACACACTATGTTGCTTGATACAAAAGTATAGTGAGGGGAAAGCAAGCTAGTTTTTCTCTCGATGACCACTGTGGATCGATGAGGTCCAACAGCCTGACCTCACTACCCACAGAACTTAAGGCCCCATCTTCCACCTCAGGGCAATGTACCATTACTGCTGTCAAGGTACCTGGAAAATGGGCAGCCGCTTGTAAGTGCTGAACTTGCAAACCCCAAAAAGGAGAAGGAAGGAAGAAGGAAGTTCAAGTGAACTTTTCAGGTGAAAAGGACAGGACTGTCACACTCTGGCACAGTCTTCAGGACACGGACAGGCCTTCCCACCAGGCATATCTCAAAGGACAAAATGCTCAAGAAAGTGTATCATAAAGAAATGGACACATACACAAAAGTTGCTAGTTAAATTCATTCATTCATTCCATACATGTAGTGAGTTCCTATGGCAATAGGCCAGGCATTGTGCCGTTGCCAGCGATGAAACATCGATGAAAGAAACACGGCCCTGCCCTCAGGGGACTTACAGTCTGCTGGATGTGCATAATGACCCATATGCTGCATCTGCATCATAGCCGAAGAGAATGACGCCTCCTGGCGAGAACACATGTTTCAGGGTGATGCCGCGACACAAGTCATGCCTGGTCTTTCTCTAATGATGCCTTCCTCACGGACTTGTTGAGTCGTTTCTTTATTCAACACACATTACTGGATGTCAGCTCTGTGCAGGAACCAGTGACATAAACACGAAAAGTACAATCTCTGGCCTTCAGGTACTCATTGCAGGGGAGACAGACATATAATTCATTGAGAAATTTCCTGCTCTATCCCCATGGTCTGTTTGGCACATAACAGGTATGCCTGAGAAATATTGGTTAAATGGATAAATGTCCATAGAAACACCATAAGGCTGTGTGGTAAGGCTGTGACAGGCATGGGCAGCCTTTCATTTATCCAGTCATTCATTCTAAAGTATTCATTGAGCATCTACTGTGGGCCAGCCTCTGTGCTAGACCACAGCGATACAGCAGAGAACAAAAACTCCATGGAATCCTTGCCCTGATGCCATTTGGAGGAAAATAGATGATAAACAAATCAGTAAATCAATGCGTAACTTTATACAAGGTAGTATTAAGTGCTATGAAGAAAAATAGAGCAGATTAAGGACTCAGAGAAGAGCGAGGCTGGGGGCTGTTGGACCAGTCAGGATACACTGAGCTTGCACTGCGGAAACAAACGCTGCCGATGTCTCAGGGCCTCAGCACACTGGAAGTTTCTATTTTGCTCTCATGAGGTCTGCTGTGGGTGTGGACTAGGAGTCTTGAATGCTTGGTTCCTGCTCAGTCTTCAGGACTCAGCTTAGAACTGATTTCCTCCAATCTTCCCTGGGGTCCCACCATCCGAGTTAGAAGCCTCTGCCGTGTGCTTCCCCACAGTCCTGCTTAGGGTCCACCAGTTTCCAATGCTGCCAGCTCCACGTGAGGCTTCTGGGTCCACCACAGCAGGTGAGCAGAGGACCCGAGAGGCAAGCACCCACAATCTAGAGGGACACGCGGCACTTCTGCTCCCAGTTCATCGGCCAGAACTAGTCAGCATCTGCACCTAAATTCCAGAACTCAGAGAAACATGAGCCTTCGAGGCCAGAGATCTTGAGAAGAAACCAATATTCTTTTTTTCTGCTTTATTGAGGTGTAATTGAAGCCAATATTTGTGAACATTAGTAATGGACCAATGTCTAAGACAGATTTATTTTTTGAATGCATGGTCATGAAGGCCTCTCCGAGGAGGTGATTTCTGAGTAAAGTCTGAAATGAAATGATAAATTACACAGAACTCTGGGGAAATAACATCCCAACCCGGGAGAACAGCCAATGCCAAGGACCTGAAGCTGGATACGCTTGGCACGTTTGAGAACAGTAAAGCTGTCAGAGTGGCAGGATGGTGGGAAGTTCAGAAGCCTCAGACAGAGGATATTTGGTCTAGGTCTTAGAGCATGAATAGGAGTTTGCCAGACTTACAAAGGGTAGAGCGTCTCAGATAGAAGGCGCAGCAGGGGCAATGATAGTATGGGGACCAAATGAGATTATATGGTTGAAAGTGCTTTATGAAGTACAAGGGGCTCCATTCACACTAGCTGTTGTTACCTACCAAGGATGCGTGTAGAAGAGATGGCAGAGATACCACAACAAATGGTAAAGAAAGCTGAAGAATCTGGGAGAGAAAAGAAACTTCCAAAAGATTAAAAGAAATCAGCAACAAAACACTGGCATTAATAACACAAATGCAGCCTTCATCTGACAAGTCGTTTTGGTGTTCTAGAAGCATTAGATAAAGTTGTAGAAACTGTAAATACTGATCAAAACCATTTAGTTGCTGGTTCTGCTGCCGTTGCTACTGCTGCCACTTAGAAAAATCACAAGAAAACTCAGGGAAAATCATGATGGGAGATTAGGCATCATACTAGAATTTTGCCTAATTAGATGTGTAGAGACCTTCCTCGACTTACGATGGCATTACGTCCTGATAAACTCATCATAAGTTGAAAATGTAAATCGAAAGTGCATTTAACACACGTAACCTACCAAACACCACAGCTTAGCCTAGCCTACCTTAAATGTGCTCACTAGCCTACAGTTGGGCAAAATTGTTTAACACAAAGCTTATTTTATAATAAACTGTCAAATGCCTCATGTAATTTATTGAATACTGTACTGAGTGAAAAACAGAATGGTTGGATGGGTACAGAATGGTTGTAAGTGTATCGGTTGTTCACCCTCGTGATTACTGGGCTGTCTGGGAGCTGTGGCTGGCTGCCGCTGCCCAGCATCCTAAGAGAGGATCGTACCGCATTGTGATAGCCTGAGAAAAGATCAAAATTCAAAGTACGGTTTCTACTGAATGTGTATCACTTTTGCACCATCATAAAGTCGAAAAATTGTAAGTTGAACCATCATAAGTTGGGGACCGTCTATACTAGTCAGGTTCCTCCAGAGACTCAGAACCAATAGGGGATAGAAGATAGGTGGATAGATAGATACATAGGTGGATAGAAAGATAGATGGATAGATAGATAATAAGGAATTGGTTCGTGTAATTGTGGAGGCTGAGAAGTCCCACGATCTGTAATCTGCAAGCTGGAGAAGCATCCTGTCCGATTCCAAAGGAGCATCAATGCTATAAGTCCCAGCCTGAAGGCAGAAGACTGATGTCCCAGCTCAGCTGTTAGGCAGAGAGAGAGAATTTCCCTTTTCCTCCACCTTTTTGTTCTATTTAGGCCCTCAACTGATTGGATGATGACCCCCCAAACTGGGGAAAGAATCTGCCTTTGAGTCCACTGACCCAAATGCTAACTGCATCCAGGTACACTCTCACAAAAATTAATGTTTAATTGGGGTACCCCATGATCCAGTCAAGTTGACACATAAAATTAACTATCAAAAGATGCCAGATCCCAAAGAAAGATATAAGCAAGTTGACCCATACTTCAGAACCAAGGTTGACAGTCCTGGTCTCAGAAAAACCACAGAACCCATGTTGACCCTCTAGGAAACCATCTCTCCAGACTTGGAAAAAATGGCAAATGGTTATCTTTATGGAAGAAATAGAACATGGTGGTTAAGAATACAAGGCATATCTGGTCCCCACCCCATCTCTACCTTTTACTACATGTGTGTCCATGGACAATCACTTCCCTCTCTCAGCCTACTTCCTCATCTGTAAATTGAAAACCATAATAATGGTATCTTCCTCAAAAAGTTGTGGTGAGAATTCACGAAGATAACACAAGGAAAACACACAATACACGTTAGTTATTATATATACATTTAAATACTCTTATTAAGAATCCTATCACAGTTAGAAAAGGGTTAGTGGAAAGCTTGACAAAAATGTATAATGACAGGGTTAAACTACAGACATTCAAATTGTGACCAAAAAGTGAAAGGAAGAAAGAATTCAACTTTATTAAGCACTAACCATATGACAGACACTCGTAGACCCTTTAAGTCCTTTGTCTCATTCACTCTTCACAACCCTCTCTGAAGAATGAGTTGGGCACCACTGTCTTCATTTTTCAGAGACTGAGTTTCAAAAAAATTCAGTAACTTGCTCAAGGTCACAAAGCTCCTAAATGGTACTTTTGTCTGATGTAAAAATGTGTTCTCTTTCCATTATAGCAAGAATGTTCCTGCGTGGTACCAATATTCTTGCTGTTATTCTCAAGACTAAGGTGAACACTAATCTCTCAAAAAGGCACACCCAGAGGCAAATCTCTAGACTGGAGAGCAATTCCTTTCAGGGATCGGGGTGATTCTTATCAATGAAGTTTTCAAGAAAGTGACAGCCCTTACTAGCAACGTAACCCGGGGTGAATTCCCTAAACTCTCAGAGCGTTTATTTGCTCACCTGCAAAATGGTGCAATACCTTGCAAAATTGCTACGTAGATTAAATGAGATCATGTGTGGGAAAGCTCCTGGCATAGTGCCTATTTTTTCACCCGAATCTTCAAATCAGCTCTACTGAAATAGTTCGGAAATCCCTTACTGTCAAAAACCCTTGAAGGGATTATCCAACTTCTCATGGCCGTGGTTACTTTTGTAGATATGAGGAAACATTTTTTGAACAAATTATTTTTGGGGAATTAAAAACCAAAGGAGTTCATCTTTCTTTTTCTAGGTTAAGAATAAACAGGAAGACAGTAGAAAATGAGTTAACTTCATAACCCAATATTATAGTTTTCTTTATTTTTACCTACCAGGGAATGTGTTTCACTTTTTCTGTGTGTGAGAATGTGAGGGGATATAAAAAGAAAATGCACATACTGGATTTGTTAAGATAATACATATGTCGAGCTTGTTAGCTTTCAAAATTGAGTATTATTTGGGATTAAGGCAGGAATCCTAATACAGGTATCAAAAATATCTCCCAGATGTACAACATCAGTGCTTTCCAAAGTTGCCTGATGATAATTCGCTCTAGGGTTGGGGCAAGAAATCCGTGCTTTCATGAGCGCTCCAGGCTATTCTTAAAACCAGGTAAATTAGGAAAATACTATTCAAACCCATCTTGCAAATTTCAAGATGTTTCACCTTCCCATGAGTCTACTAATTTTGGCCTCAAGTATTTTTGGCCAAAGCAACTATCAAATCATTAAACAATTCCCTAATGTAACTGACAATTAACTTCTAATAAAGAAAGTACTCCTATAATTAATTTCAGGAAAGAAAGTATTGTGAAAAAATGAAAGCTGTCTGTCGGAGCAGCGAAGACATATTCTGACTGCGTTAGAAGGGAGAAGTGCTCTCTGCGTAGGGAAGAGAACGTGAGCCATCGGAGCTCTTTGGCCAAGTGATTGAAACCAGGTCCTACCTGGCATCCAGGCAGGTGTGTTGCGCTTCAGTAACTCCTGTCTTGCGGCATCAACACAGAGCCCGAAAGAAGGTATCACGAGAACAGGGCAGAAGGAGATTTCTGAAGGGAAAGAAATGATGAACAACTGAACTCAATGAAGTTAATGAACGCTAGAGTCAGACTGCCTGGGTTCAAATCCCAGGTCCCCTCCTACCAGCTGTGGGTCCTTAAGCAAGTTGCTTACCCTCTCTGAGCTCCCTCTGTATAAAGCGGATAATGATACCAATAGTACTTGCCTCACAGCCTGCAGTAAAAGACTTAGCACATGCCTGGCGAGTAGCATGCAGTCAGTGAATGGTGGTTGTCATTGTTCCACTCAAACATCAGCCCAGGAAGATATAATTGGATCGTTTGTCCAGCTCGTCATTTGCTAGCCATTGTCCCAGTATAGGATGGACTCCCGGCCATCACAAAATGACTCTGGGTCTCCATCTACTAGTTGTTCATTCACTCAGCAGTTTTTAAGAGCCTACTGTGAGCCAGAAACTGGTATCAGTGCTAGAGAATCTCTATTTTTTATTTTTCTATAAAAATGGCGTATGTTTAAAGTGTACATGTTTCGATATACATATACACTGTGAAACAAATACTACAGTCAAGCTAATTAACACATCCACCATCTCACATAGTTACCCTTTGTTCTGTAATGAGAACACTTAAGATCTACTCTCTTCAATTTCAAGTATACAATACAGTATTAACAATAGTCACCAGGCTGTACCTTAGATCTCTAGAACTTATTCATCCTGCCTAACTGAAACTTTGTGCCCTTCCACCAACATCCCACCATTCCTCCCTCTTCTCCTAATTTAATAACTCTTCTAATCGCTGCTTCTATGAATTTAACTTTTTTCGGATTCCACATGTAAGTGACACCATGCAGTGTTTTTCTTCCTGTACTTATTTCACTTACCATAATGTCCTCTAGGTTCACCTATGCTGTTGGAAATGCAAGATTTCCTTCTTTTTTAAGGCTGAATTAATATTCCAATAATATTCCATATATATATACACACACAATGTCTTTATCCATTCATCTGTCGACAGACACTCAGGTTGTTTCCATGTCTTAGCTATTGTGAATAATGCTGCCATGAACATGAGAGGGCAGATATCTCTTCAACATCCCTGATTTCATTTCTTTTGGATATATACCCACAAGTGGGATTGCTGGATCATATGGTAGTTTTATTTTTAATTTTTTTTTTTTGAGGAAGATTAGTCCTGAGCTAACATCTGCCGCCAATCCTCCTCTTTTTTGTTGAGGAAGACTGGCCCTGAGCTAACATCCATGCCCATCTTCCTCTACTTTATATGTGAGATGCCTACCACAGCATGGCTTGCCAAGCGGTGCCTAGATCCACACCCAGGATCTGAACCAGCGAACCCCAGGCTGCCATAGCACAACGTGTGAACTTAACCACTGCACCACCAGGCCAGCCTCTTATTCTTAACTTTTTGCAGAACCTCACATTGTTTTCCATAGTGTCTGTACCAGGTCGCATTCCCACCAACAGTGCACAAGGGTTCCCCTTTCTCCACATCCTCGCCAACACTTATCTTTTGTCTTTTTCGGTAATAGCCACCCTATCAGGTGAGAGGTGATACCTCATTGTCGTTTTGACTTGCATTTCCCAGATGATTAGTGATGTTGAGGACCTTTTCATGTACCTGTTGGCCATTTGTATGTCTTCTTTGGAAAAATGTCTATTCATGTCCTTTGCCTGTTTTTCAGTTGGATTTTGGGGGGGTTTTTTTTGCTATTAAGTTGTATGTGTTCTTTATATATTTTGGATATTAACCCTTTTTCAGATATATGGTTTGCAAATATTTTCTCCCAATTCATAGGTTGCATTTACATTTTCTTGATGGTTTCCTTTGCTGTGTAGAAGATTTTAGTTTGATGTAGTCCTACTTATTTATTTTTGCTTTTGTTGCCTGTGTTTTTGGCATGATATCCAAAAACTCTTTGCCATAGAGGAGCTTTTCCCCTATATTTTCCTCTAAGAGTTTTACAGTTTCAAGTCTTACGTTTGTCTTTAATCCACTTTGAGTTGACTTTTGTGTTTGATGTAAGATAAGGGTGCAATTTCATTCTTTTGCACGTGGATATCCAATTTTCCCAGCACCACTTATTGAAGAGACTATCCTTTCCCTATTGCATATTCTTGGCTCCCTTGTTGAAGATTTGTTGACTATATATAGGTAGATTTATTTCAGGGCTTTCAATTCTGTTCTATTGGTCTATTTGTCTGTTTTTATGCCAATACCATACTGTTTTGATTACAATAGCTTTGCAGTATGATTTGAAATCAGGAAGTGTGATGCCTCCAACTTTGTTTTTCTTTTTCAAGATTACTCTGGTTTTCTAGGTCTTTTTTGGTTCCATGCAAATTTAAGGATTGAAATGTCTGTGGAAAAGGCCATTGGAATTTTGGTAGGGATTGCATTGAATCTGTAGATCACTTTGGGGAGTACAGACATTTTAACAATATTCATTCTTCCAATTCATAGCACTGATCTTGTACATCAAGGAGATAAGTGGTAAGTAATTAAGATGGAGTCTCTGTCCTCTCAGAGCTTATGTTCAAATAAAGTGGGCTGAGCCCACCTCCCCAGGACTTTAGACTTTGGTCTGCTCTGGCTGGTCTTTTGAACAGAGGACCTCTAGCAGTGGAAGCCATGGCCAGGAATCAGGGTAAGCTGGTCTGGAGAATGAGAGAAGACTGAAGCAGTGGCCCAGAGAGAAGCCATCCAAAAGAGGAGAGAGAGGTCCCTGAGGTCTAACTGTACTCTAGCCTCCATGTTCATGAGAAACTTTTGCATCCTTATAATGAGTTCCTCTCTGGCCATAAGAAAGGTCCAAAAAAATTGTGTTTACTTGCATCCAATGAGAAAAAAGTCTATGTGTGGATTTAGAGATTGTCACAGGTAGGGACCAAGCTACATACATTACATTAGTGAACAGTCTGATAGCCTTGTAGCTATGTCAAAAATGTCACCACATTTCATCCTCAGAACAATCATATCAAGTAGGGACTTGCAGGCCCATTTTACAGATGAGGAAACTGAGCCTCACAGAGGTGGTAAGACTGCCAAGCTAATAAAAGCAGAGTGACAATTTGAACTCAAGTAAATCTGGCTCCAAACCTGAGCTTTGAACTTTATACCATTTTACCAAAGATGAGAGTTCCAATGGCTCTGCTTTAGTGGCCAAAGTGTTCATGACTCCTCACCTTCCTCAACCTAGAGTATTTTCATTTGCATCTACTCAAGGCACTGTCTCCAGCTCTAGAGCCTATAAGGATGAACTGGACATTGACCAACACAGAATTTCCAGCCTACAGGGATGTGTTAACAATGATACCAACCCTAAAATCTCAGTGGTGTATTTCTCACTGCTCTCACAGTCCCGTGTAGGTCTGGTAGGTTCTCGTGCTTGCTGGGAGCAGGGATCTGGATCCTTCCATCATGTAGTTCCACCACACCAGAGTCCTTCACCTCCAGTTGCTCCGACAGGGGAAAGAGAGCCAAGAATACTGCAGAAAATAGTAACGGCCAGGTCTGGATGTGGCAAACATCATTTCCACCCATAGGATTCCTAGGAAGAGCACAACACAACCCTCCAGCCAGGCTCTGCTAGCGAAGTAACTGGAAGACAAAGTAGGTGTCCTGTTCCCTAAGAGGTGAGTAGGGTGTGACACAAGTTAAGAGAAGGGGCAATTCCCTCTAGCCCAGCTGTCTGGGAGAAGGGATGGCATTTCTGTCCTCGATGGTCAGTCTTGCATTCCAAAGCAGTGACGTTCTATTCACAAGGAAGGGGCAGGGCTGGACAAGCTGACCTTCTGTGTCAAGCTGAAGTCCACTCTGCCCAAAGGATTCTGCCCCTGGTCAGACTCCTTCTGCAGAGGCAGGAGCCGCAGCAACTGCTAAAGTAGGTGCTTCTCAGTGTCCTTCCTTGTCTTCACACTTCCAGTGCCCAGACTTGCTCCCCCAGGTACAGCTGCTGCAGAATGGGGCTGTCAATCTTCAGGAGGAGAGCTACAGGGAGAAGGGCAGCTTCAGCGCAAAGGTTTCTGACTCTGATTCGCAGCCAGGACTAACATTGATAACTATACTGCCCGATGCTCCAAAACTAAGGCTTCAGGACTCACCTCTAATAGATTATTGAATGCCTCTCCTTTCCCATTTCTTACTCTTACCTCCTCCACCGGATTCCCAGCACCTAAGCATTAATAACATCATAGAGCTGGATTTCCCAAACTTGCCTGCTGATATGAATCACCTGGAATGCTTGCTAAATATCCGATTCCCAAGCCTCGCCCCTGGAAATTCTAATTCTGGGAAGGAGCCCAGGAATCTGTTTTTCTAAGAAGAGCTCCAGGTAATTCTTACCTTCAAGAAAGGTTGGAAAACACTGATATAATGCATATGACCATGGTAAATAATTTCTGAAAGTTTCTTAGCTTTAAAACACCATTCTATGTCATTTTTAACACCATTGCTTTAGCGTCCTGTTAACAATTGATATTTGTTGATTATTACTTAGTGATTTCATTGGACCCTTACAAGCACCATGGGGGCTAAGTGGACACCGGAACCAGAGGAGGTAAGTGACTTGCCCAAACTTGTCTAGGAGGAAATGATAAAGTCGAGATCAAACCCAAGTTTTCCGACCCCAAAGCCACACTCATGCCCCTTCATTATCCTGCATTCCTTCATTCGACGAATCTTTCTCAAGGCCTCTTTTCCACCAGGGGCTCTGGCAGTGGTGGGAAGGCAGCCACACTGACTAGAGAAGTTGTGAAACTTCTCTGACATCCCCTCCATCTGAGGCGGGGGAGGAGGAGGGGAGGGCAAAGATGCAGCTAGGAAGGTTGGTTGAGGGGCTGGGCAGAAACTAAGTGAGTTCCTCTCACTACAGGGGACTGTAGTGCTGGGGGCTACTCAGGAGGGGCCAGGACCCGGACTCCAACTAAATAGGGTGGTTGGGAAATTATTAATGTTCGAAGAAGGGGCAGGCCCCGTGGTCGAGTGGTTGAGTTCGTGGGTTCGCTTCACGGCCCAGGGTTTCACTGGTTCCGGTCCTGGGTGTGGACCGCTCATGACGCCATGCTGAGGCAGCATCCCACACAGTAGAACCAGCAGGACCCACAACTAGAATATACAACTACGTACTGGGGGGCTTCAGGGAGAAGAAGAGGAAGAAAAACAAAAAGGATTGGCAACAGATGTTAGCTCAGGTGCCAATTTTAAAGAAAGAAAAAAAAAACCACCATAGAGTAAAAGTAACTCTTTAAAAAAAACGTTCGAAGAAGGCAAAGAACCAAGTTCACAGTGGTCAGCCAAAGTATTAGTGACCCCTGACCCCTTGACCAAACTCTTGGCCTCTGTCCAGTCTGCTCTACTGCTGGGTGTGAGGGGGTCTGTTTCCAATGATGTGCGGGTACCGCAGCTGCTGCCGCTCCCCGCTTCTGCTACCATTTCCTAATTCTTCTCCTTCAAGCCCCAGGCCAAAACCTGCGGCTCTCTAGGAAGCCCTTGTCTGCACTTCCCAGGACCCCGATCTGCACTTCCCTTGGAATAATTGGCATGGAACCCCTCCTATTAATGTTCTTTGCTACTTAGACTATGAGTCCCATGAGGGTGGGCAGGAGGCCAAATACAACTCTGTAACTCGGAGCTGAATGATCCTCTGAAGCAGCACAAACACGCTCCCGACACCCACTGTGGGGCCTGCTCAGCTCTGGGAGGCTGCCTGCCACCCGGCCTCCCGGCTGGCCCCAGCTCACGCTGGCTTCGCCAACTTTCTGCCTCTCTTGCTCTGATTTGCATTCTCTGTCTCTGTCCTTCTCTCTCTCTTCCTTTCTGCTTTTCTCTTTCTCTTCCTCCCCACTTTTTCCACTCTCTCTGCTTCCTCCCCTACATTCCCCTTCCCAACTCAAAATCGCTTCCAGTGCGGTTTCTGTTTCTCTTAAAAACACTTCCTCTCTTAAATACACACTTTACCTCTCTCTCTCTCCACAAGCTCATTATCATCACAGGTTGAGGCTGAGGCAGGAGGTGAGTCACACCCACTGATGTCCTGTTTCCTGGTGGCATACACGTGGCCAGTCGCCATGACCAGCTTTTGTCAATGAACCTGTTTCTTCTTTATCGCATGTTCCGGCCCACAGCGGGCAGCAGACGTCGCTTTAATCCGCCTCACAACCTTTCCATTCGATTCCTGCTCTCCAGTGGTTTCCCTCCAGATCCTAAAGCTCAAAATGTGCTGGTAGAAACTCAAACCAGCTGGGGGAAACGGCCCGTGACAGCATCAGCTGCAGCTGTGGGAGCTTCCCTGAGGAGTGAGAGAGTCTCAGTTCATGAATCCAAAGAGTTCAAATTCAAGTTCACGTTCCTCCATGGCTGGACTGTTCCTGCCTAGGACATTTTCCCAATAAACCACCCCACAGTGTGTCTCTGTTAAATGGGAATGTCGCTGGTGTCTCAGGATTTTCTCTGAAGTCGAAAGCTAAGAGATAGCTACAGATGGGTCCTGGATCCCTTCGTTCATCACCCACCTTCAGCCTAGACAAGCTTACAAGAGTCAGAGTAAGGGTTTCTTTGACAAGACTTGCCTGTCTAGCAGGAAATGTGTTACAGCCCCACCCCCCTTCCAGGAAGAAGGAAGTGGGAGGGGGGTGTACTCACCCCACCTCCACCCCCAGGGAGCTGCCTGTGACTGCAGAGCGGAGAGAGACAGCCACAGTGGGGTGAGCTCCACCTCCTCAGAAGGTGAGGCAAGGGTGGATGTGGGTTTTCCCACAGGTCAAGCAGACTTTACCAAGAGTAGCCAAGCCAGAGCCATCTTAAAAGGACCCCCACGCAGGAGGACTGCCCACAGGCTGTAGAGATTCCAGCAGGAACAGTCTGGGGGTGTTCCCTCTGGGCAAGAGCTGAGAGGAGGTCGTTAGCAGCTGGCTGGAGGATGCATCGTCCATGCCAGAGATCCCTGTGAGGGCCGGCACTGGGGCTCAAGCACTCACATAATCTCTCCTTGAGCATTTGGGCATCTGCCACACAGAGAGCATCAAGGCCCAACTATGCCAGCAGTTGTCAGATAAGAATTAAGATTTCTTTCTTCCAACTCCTCCCCACTCCTCCAGAAGCAGTAGGTGAATACGGTGGAGAGAGCAAGAGCTGGGAGGCAGGGTAAAAGGACAGACCACACCTCTCTTCTCTAAGGCAGGAAGCTGAGCCTGAGGCTGCCGGGAGCTGGGGATTAGAAGTCAAGCTTAGAACTGGGTAAGAGAGTGAAATTTTAGTTTAAATAAAATTGAACTTTTTAATGCTACCAAAATGAGCCTGTTCTGATACTGGAAAGTACCAGAAAAGCAGATATCTCTGAGTTATTATCCAGCCTCAGGAAAGGGGTTTCTGACAGAGCTGGTTTAAAGAGCAGTGGTTAGGAAAAAAAATAAAATTATCTTTGAATTTCACTCTCCCAAGTTCAGCCCATTTGACATTCTTGTAGTTCAGATGTAAGGCATGCTAGAAGCTTGAGGGAGACGTGTTAAATGTGCATTCTGAGCTGGGAGGAGCAGCCAGAAGGTAGCCAAAAAGAAGGGGTCTGGGGAAGCTAATCTGGCTTGGGACTGTGGAGGGGTATGTGGGCCCCAGCCCAGCTCCCAAAGTCTGATTCTCCATGCACTTGCATTGGGCAGTCTGACTACTCAGGAGGAGGATGCAGAAATGGGGGCCCAAGGGTCAGAGGTCAAACACTCAGGAGCCAAGAGATGCTAGACCTGGTTCTGGAAGGTCCCAGGCAATGGTCAGGGGCCTGGCATATTCCATCCCCCGGAGGAGAGGGAAGTACCAATGGGCATTAAGTAGAGTACCTGGGTTCTAACCAAATTGACTGAGGTTCAGGGAGAGGCTTCCCTCCAAAGGTGGGACTGAAGAATTAAGAAGGGCAACTAGTAAAGTACAGGACAAAGAACTAAGGCAGAAACTAGTCCCGTGGATGGAGGCCAAAGGGCTGGTTATGTGCAGAGACTCAGTTCCATGAGTTTGCTTCCCAGGAAATGTTGCCCTCAGCTGCCCTCTCCTCTCTGCTCAGCCCCTGACTGCATTAAAATCTCTTCTTTGTTTTCATAGAATTCTGCGCTTCCCTCTAGTTTAGCCTTTATTATATGATAATGTAATTGTTCCCTTACTTTTTCATCTCCTTCAGAGGGCCTGGGAGACAGCCATTCTGACAGCAAGGTTTTAGTAAATGTTCATGAGTGAAGGAGTGAATGAGTGAATGAAGAGCTGCGTAGGTCCCTTGAACTAGCTCCTGGTGGTGTGTAGGTCCAAAACAGGGTTAGCACCAAACAGACATTAGCAGGCGGGTTGGGAGATGGGTCAAGACGAGACAAAGAATGGTGGCTAGCTGGTGGAGCCTGCATCTGGGGTAGAGGCTGAATTCCTTTTAAGAACTGTGTGGTTAAGGGAAAGGAGTACAGGAGCTTTCTCAATCATGATAAGCTCAGGACTTGAGGAAGGAGAGATCTTCTAGGTAGAAGATGTCAGGGAAACCAGTGGGAAGTTGCTGAGGAAGGTAGAGCTCAGGGAAACAAGATGGCATCTGATATTGTGGTCTTTCTAGAGTGTTTCACAACTGACCCTAGAGTGTTTGCAGTATAGGGGCCATAACAATGCCACTACATCTTCGGTATTAAATAACACAAGGATAACCATTTGTCAATGGTGCCCGGCACTGTGGCACTACATCTTGTAGGTAGAGGAATCACATCCAAGGGGCAATGATCCAGTTTCTACTGAATCCAGTTCCCACTGAATTACAGCGACAGAAGAATAATGTCATTTGGGAACATATGCTAAGAACACCTTCCCAATAAAATTCTTTAAATTAAGAGGCAGTGTTTAAATCAGAGCGAGCATATCAATATCAATGAGATGCAATTGAGTCCCACATTAAAATCCATATTACCATGCGCATCCATATCACCGTAGAAAGCAAAGCTGGACAGAAAAGGGGAGAATGGTCAGACATCACACCCAACATAATTTCAGATCTCTGAGCCCCATGCCAAGATTCTGCCAAACCTTATGGCTTCCAAGAGATGGGAGTTAGATAGAAAAAGCATATGGCTAGGGTGGGAGGGGGCTGGGAGGAATTGCACAAGAAACAGACTTGCTTTTCCAGAGGAGGTCTGCTTTAGCATCAGACTGTTGAGATGAAAATATGCTGTTTGAAACAAAAAAAAATGTCCTTGGTATTGCCTTTGGACACCAGGAATTGTGTCCTAGGGGGTAGGCTGTATCCGACCTATACCTTGCACACACACAAAGTGCAGACATGTGGGCGGGTGTACACAGAGAGCATAATTCCCAGGAATCTAGACCTTCTTGGGTGCTGTCAGAGGCATCTGGCAGACATAACTTGATTATTTGATTCAAGACCCACACTGTATGTTTTGCAAGTATAATTTTTTTTATTATTTCTTAGGGGGTAAAAAAAAGTACACACAAAATTAAGTTTTGGCATATTTTTAGTGTTTTTGCCAACTGTTACATGGGGGAAGGGTGTCAGCTTTGGTTCTTTAAATTATGTATAAAAAACAAGTGGTCATAAGTAATTTGAAAAGAAAAAAGGGGGAAAAAAAAACTACCACAGAAAGCCGAAAGGCAATTATTACTGGGTAAGGAAAAGCCATTCTAGGAATTTCAAAAGTAGATGAATATGGGGCTCAGAGAGAACTGGGTCAAGCATAGCATAGCCAAGCAGCAGCCTGTCCTTCCGTATTTAACACGAGAGTGGGCCATAAACCTAACAATAGTTAGACACTGTGCCCAAAGGCATTCCTTGATTTGATAAGATATGTGACATTGAGCAAGTCACCCTCTCTCGAAAGTAATTAAGAGTTCTGGAGGCCCTACAATATGTCCACTACTATGCTAAATTTCATAATCATGCCCTGTTTAAAATCCTCACCACAACCTTGAGGATGTAGTCATGGTTATTCCCGACTTCCAAGTGAGAAAACTCAGAAAGAAAAACTTTATAACCTTCCCAATGTCTCACAGCATCCCAGCACATCAGATCGGCCAGGGGATGGAGTGTCTGAATTGGGAAGAGTAGTGCCAAGCCAGGAAACGAGCAGAGATAAGAGAGGAATCAGGGCAGGTGAACAGCAAAGACATGTACTGTTCTGCCCAATCTGGCCTCATTTTCACCTCATCCACCTGTTCAGCTGACTTCCTCCAAGGTAACTTGAGAATTCTGAAAGGCTTCTGACACTCAGGAAAGCTGATTCAGGATTCAAATGCAGGTAGGGATGATGATGGTGGTGATGACGAGGATGAAGACTGATGATGATATTATAATGATGGTAATGATCAATGATGAGGATGATGAGGATGGTGATGATACATAAAGCATTACCACCTATTGATGTACTAGGCATTGTTAGGTACTTTAAATCCTTTATCTCATCTTATTCTCACTATCACCTTGTGAGATAGAGATGATCATTATCCTCCAAGTTATAGATGAAGAAACTGAGGCTCAGATGGAAATGAGTTCCCCAAGGTAACACAGCTAGTAGGTGGGTAGTAAAGCTAAAATCCAAACTCAGGCCTAGAGACTCAGAAGGCCATGCCCTTAACCAGTCCACTTGAGGGCCTACCCATAGCAAGTCAGCCACAAGGCCAGTAGGGATCCAATATCCCACGCTGCGCCTCAAGAGAAATTTACCCAAAGTAATTCCTAAGGTTCCACGCAGAAATGAAATGCTATGACCATGACTTTATCATTATCATTACAAATACATTCAAAGTACGTTGGCCTTTTAAATTTTGGTTATTTTTGTTCTTGGCCAGAAGTTTTTTATTTGATGAGCCAAAACTTGGAACTCTTTCTCTTATGATTATTTTTCCATGACTTCAATGCTTAGTAAGGTATTCTGCTGTAGGAAAAAAAAAATAACGACTCTATTTTACTTTAGTCTGTTTTCTGGCTGGACATTCCTTTAAGTCTTGAATCCATCTGGAATTCATTTTGATGCATGGGAGTAATCAAATTTTAGATCCACTGGTCTAGCTAACACTATTTCTGACAAAAGCCTCTTTATTGCCTCTTCCGGCAATTACCATCACAAGATAAGGCATTCTTCTCTCAAAGCTAAAGTTTTCCAAATGCTTTCCAATTATTTGAACTCCTATGGATACATCTATGAGTCTCAATCTTCCTACACTACGTATAGGTAATTCAACATTAAACATTTTAGCAAATCAATTTGAACAGAAAGTGTTCTGAGGTGGTGACATTGATAGCAGACATTTGATGTCCCCACTCCCAAATTTCCATGAAAATGGCAAACAAACTTTAGTTAACACTCCATTAGTAATTTGTAGATTGATGGGCACTGTAGACCACTATGATTAGCATTACCCCAGGGCATGTAGGATTTAGCAAACAGCTGATTGGTGCTAAGTCACGGAGGTGCGAATATCCCAAGGGAAGAAATGGAGTAAAATCACCACATCTATGAAATAAGAAATAAAGCTACAGATCAGAGGAAGAAAAGGAAATCCTAAAAAAAGAAAGAAATGCTTTTATGAAATAGATTCATCCCAAGAAGAAAGAGAAATTTGGAAGCATTTATGAGTCATATTCCCAGCAAGATTTATGGATATATTGCATCTATGAAACCAAAGCAAAGAGTCATGAAGAAATAACAATTTAACGTCAAGAAAGATTGGAGAAAGATGAAAATCTGTAGTGCTAAAGCTGTAATGGAAGCACAGACCAAAGAAAATCAGATTACCAAAGTGCAAGAGAAACAAGGGATGTAAAACTCTAAGTAGAAAAATAAACCTTTTTTTAAACATAAGACTACATAGTGGGGCCAGCCTGGTGGTGTAATGGTTAAGATGGGCTTGCTCAGCTTTGGCAGCCTGGGTTCACAGGTTCAGATCCCAGGTGTGGACCTACACCACTCATCAGCCATGCTGTGGCAGCAACCCACATATAAAATGGAGGAAGACCGGCACAGATGTTAGCTCAGGGCTAATCTTCCTCAGAAAAAAAAAAGAGTACATGGAGGATTTATTGAGGAGATTCAGGCTATCTATGACACCAGTGTCCACAATACTTTAGCCTTTATAACAGTTTATTGAGATATAATTCACAAGCCACATAATTCACCTATTAAAGGGTATAATTCAATGATTTTTAATATATGTAGAGATGTGCAACCATTATCAAAATCAATTTTAGAATATTTTCATCACCCCAAAGAGAAATTCCATACCTCTAAATTCCTTATCCTCCACCAACCACTAGTATAGGCAACCCATAGCATGCTTTCTGTCTCTATGGATTTGCCTGTTCCAGACTTTTCATATAAATGGAACCATACAATATGTGGTCTTTTGTGTCTGGTTTCTTTCACATAGCATAATATTTTTGAGATTCATTCGTGTAGCATGTACATGTATCAATACTGCATTCCTTTTCATGACCAAATAATGCACATTTGAGTTGTTTTCACCTTTTGGCTATAATGAATAATGCTGCTTGAACATTCATGTACAAGTTTGGCTTTTTGTTTGTTTGTCTTTGGCAGACACGTGTTCATTTATCTTGGGTATGTACCAGGAGTGGAATTGCTGGGTCATATGGTAACTCTATGTTTAACTTTCTAAGGAACTGACAAACTGTTGTCCAAAGCAACTGTATCATTTCACATTCCCACCAGCAGTATATGAGTGTTCTAATTTCTCCACATCCTTGCCAATAATTGTTACTATCTTTTTAATTATAGCCCTCCCAGTGGTATAAATAAATTTCTCTGATGATTGATGATGTTGAGTATCTTTTCATATGCTTATTGGCAATTTATATATCTTTTTTGGAGAAATATTCAGATCCTTTGCCCTTTTTTCTTTTTTTTTTTGGTGAGCAGGATTGGCCCTGAGTTACATCTGTTGCCAATCTTCCTCATTTTGCTTGAGGAAGACTGTCACAGAGCTAACATCTATGCCAATCTTCCTCCATTTTGCATGTGGGATGCTACCACAGCATGGCGTGATGAGTGGTGTGCAGGTCTGTGCCTGGGATCTGGAACTGCAAACCCTGGGCCGCTGAAGTGGAGCACACAAACTCAACCACTATGCCACTGGGTCTGCCCCTTGACCATTTTTAATTGTGTTGTCTTTTTACTATTGAATTGTAAGAGTTCTTTAAATATTCTAGATATAACTCCTTTGTCAGATACATGATTTACAAATATTTTCTTCCATCCTGTGGATTCTCTTTTCACTTTATTGATGGCGTCCTTTGAAAACTTTTGAAGCACAAAAGTTTTGAACTCTGATGAAGTCCAATTTACCTATTTTTTCTTTGGTTCTTGTGCTTCTGTTGCCGCATTTAAGAAACATTGCCAAATCTGAGATCATGAAGATTTATGCCCATGTTTTCTTTAAGAATCCTATTATAGTACCTCTTACATTTAGGTCATTAATCCATCTTGAGTTAATTTTCTTATGCTGTGTACAATAGGGGTTCAATTTCATTCCTCTGCATTTGGATATTCAGTTGTCCCAACACCACTTCTCACCTTTTGAGTCACTGTGTTCTTTAATAGCCAAGAGAAATAACTCAAAACTTCAACCTACATAGCTGTGGGAAGTTTGGAGCCCTCACCACTATTTTTAAGCATTCCTGAAAGGAGAAATGTGTCAGGCTCCACCATCTTTCCTTCTGGACTCTTGCTCCTGGTTTTTTTCTATCACAGATGCTGTATGGCTCAGAAAGTAGATGCCTATGAACTGCACATATTGTGAAAGAAGTCCAAGGAATGCCTTCCAGTGCACTTTCCTCCCGAGAAAAGGGATCCCAAGCAAGTCTTTCCCACAAGCATGCCCCGGCTGGAGCTATAGGTGTCACCTGTACAACCTTGCCACTCAAGCTATGGCTGATGGCACCAGGAAGAAGTTGCAAAGGTACGAAGAAGACCAGGAACTTTCAAGATGGCTTTCTAAAGACACTGCTTAAGAGGGATGCTCCATATAAGTGGGGGCAAACTGATCCAGTCGAATTCTCTATTTTGGGAAGTGTAAATGCTCCCACCAATGTTGAGAGATAAATGGGAACTCTAGATTACGGTAGTTGATCACCACCAAGGATGATTTTGGCTTAAACGGATACCCTTAGTATAATGCTAAGTTTTATAGTAAATGGGTGTATTACTTTATCTTTTTTTAGGGATCTCACTGTGTCTCTATGGATATGATGTCTTACTATATTAAATTCCTAAAAATAATCCTTTCCTTTGTCCTATTTGTTTCTGTTGTGTCGTTTTTCCACTGACTTTTTTTTTTTTTAAGATTTAAGATTCTTAAGAATGGTCTATAGATTTCCTTTTCATCATCTTTGTTGAGAATATTTAAATGAGACTATTTTTCGATTGGCTTTAAACTCATCAGGTTCCATGTTCTAGAACAGTACAAACGATACAGAAATTTTCCAATTCTTACCAGTTGGGGAAGAATAATCCATAATTACCTCTAGCACAGAGTGTGTTTTTCTTTTTTTTCCTTGAGATTTAATAATTGTATTTCTCTTTTTTTCCTTGATTATCATTCCATTCAGCCTTTCTATTTCTTAGAATCAATTTTGATCTTTTTTTTTCCCAGGAGACCATCCATTTCTAAGTTACTCTGCTGCATTCCTTCATATTATTGACTTTTGATTTTTTAATATTCTGCATGTCTATCATTATATTACCGTCCTGCACTATACTTTTATTTACATATTTTCTCCACTGCCGTCTTGATTAAAATTTCCAGAAGTTTGTATTTTTCTAGAGAACCAGTCTGATAATTATTTATACATTCTACTGTTTTCTATTTTTAAGTGTATTTCTTTATAATTGCCCCACTTTTAGGCAATTATAACTTTCTTAAATTTAGCTTTTTATTTTTTTCTAGCTCCTTGGTGTAAAAAAATTAATATTTTTTTCCAAAAACTTTTATCATATATTTTTTCTACCTTGATCTTTATAAATGGATATTTAAAGTCTGTAAACTTATACTAATCTGTGGTTAAATGTAAATATCCCATGGATACTTGAAAGGATATGTTTTCTACTTGTATAGTATTAATATAATGATAATTAAAATATTTAGATAATTTTATCCTTTTTTAAATTACTTCCGTTTAAGATTCATAATCTTGAAATTTGTTATTCTCTTATCTTCTTAATTTCCAATGGCTTTTTGCTGTGTATATTTTGCTGCTTCTCCACAGCACGTAAATTTTCATTACTATTAAATCTCTACTCTCCATTGGTGTTTCTCAGTGACCCGCAGCATCATTCTCACCTGGGAATTTGTTAGATATGCAAATCCGCATGGCCCATCCCAGACTCAAGGAATCAGAAACTCCGTGGGTGGGGCCCAGGGATCTATTTGCTAACAGACCCTCCAGGTGGTTCTGATGCATCTGACGGAGAGGCTGATCTACAGCAGCACTTCCGGCAGGATCAAATGATTCTAAACGACTCCTTTAACAATTACTATAACCAGTCTGCTTTCTTGTTTCTTTGTTTCCCTAACATACGTTGGCCTTTTATCTTATCGTTGAACATAGCAAACCACTGAATTTTATTTTATGATCAAATTGGAGAAAGTTTAACTTTTCTTAAACAGGCAATTTTGAACTTTATTCTCATACTTGTTATGCTTGGTCTTTCTAATACCATTTTATGCTTTCTGGTTTTTGTTTCTTTGATTTTCCTTTCTGTTCTAGTTTTCTTTGAGGTTAAACTTATTTTACTCTTCTACAAATATGTGGATTTCTAGTAGTAAATGACATGTAAAGCTTTCAAAAGCACTCTAAAATCTATATTTATTCATCAAATATGAAAACTAATTTTTACTATCTATTGAAAAATATTAAAATTAACACTTGCATTTTTTTATTGCCCTCTATTCTTTCTGCTTTCTTTTATTTCGAGTTCAGATAATATTATTTTCTCTTTTGAATATATATAATATGTATAATTTCTTTAGTCTTTTGCCTTCTGTACATTTATCACTATTACTTGAATTATGTCTATATGTGGAATGTATTCAGTGCTCACAGCAGTGTAATTCACGTCTCAGTGATCTGGAGTGCCTAAGACTAACCTGTTAAGCAGTGTTATATAAGTGGTGTATTCCTTCAGACACCAAACATATCCGACAGAGTTGTCCCATTCTCTTTTCATAGGAACCACAAACTTTCCCAGCAAGTTCTCCATACATCACTGCATTGTCTTCTGGCATTTAGTGTTGCCAAGAATTCTAGCATCAATCTGCTTTTTGCTTATCTGTCAGAAATGAGTTTTTTCCTTTCTTTTCAGGATGCTTGCAGGATTATTTCTTTTTCTTTGAAATCCAAGTTTTTAAATTTGTTGAGACTATTTTAAATCCAGAAATCCTTCTTTCATTTTTTCTTTTGTTTATTGCCTCTACTCCATTGGTTCTGGATTCTTTTTCTAGAATGCTTGTTACCCATGAAGTTAATTTTTGCTTTCTATCGCTTAATTACAGCTGCCACCTTCTTTGACATTGCTTTAATATCTTTGCCCTTTTCCTCTGCATTCTGAGGATATCTAAAGTTTGTCTTCTATCTCGCTTAATTATTTTTTATGGTATCCTGTCTCCACTTTCTTGATTCCTATATGGATTTTACTTTAGCTACTATATTTGTCATTTCTATGCATTCTTTTTATTTTCTTACTCCCTTCCCTCCCCATGACAGCCTGGTCAGTTTAATAGAAACAAATATCCTTGTGTGTCTTGTTAGGAATTGATATTTTATTTTTTTTAAATGTGTTTTCAGTTTTTCACAGGAAACCTATTTCAGACGAAACTGAATTTGCTTAGTCACAGTACATTATCATGCTTCTCTTGTGCTACAGAATTTTCCCATAAAACCTTACATTGATTTTTCTGTTCTCGTCTTTATGAAGGAGATACACACTCGTCCTGGATTGAAGCATTACCAAGAAAGAATTGCTTTGGGACTAGTCAGAATTTGGGTGAGGGGGTTGTGGAAGAGGGAGCCCTCCCAACTCCTTATTCCAAGGTTCAGATCCAAAGGAGATTGCAAAGGCTATAAATGCAGACATTAAATGGCCTAGAGAGGGGCAGGGCCACCTGGGGAGTCTCTTAACATCTGTAGGAACCACAGACAGGAAAAGGCCTCCTACTGTGCCTTCATGGAAAACATTCCCGGTCCCACGATATTTTAGGGCCAGAAGGAAACTAAGGCCCAGAGAAGTCAAGCCATCTCCACACCTGTGACATAGTCTACACTTGAATCCAGGTGCCTGACCTCCAACCTCAAGCCATCACCTGCAGCCACACAGGCTGTGCACTGCACATCCAGAGAGTGCCACTTACAGAGCTACACCCCTGGAGTTGCACATTGGGGCAGCCATGATGTAGGAATCATATTTCCAAATCTCATTGCCTCCCCACTTGGTTCCCCTGCTCCTCCAGGGAAGGCTTCATATCTTAGGATTGCTCTTGCCAAGCCTGAAGTACCATGGCTGGAAGGTGGCTTTTTTCTCTCCAGGAAGGAACTTCTGCCTCTTCCACCGCAGTCAGCACTGTCCCTTGTTGTGTGTGTGTGTTTTTTTAATCCAGATTTCAGTTCTCTCTCAGGGGTTATTGTTCTAAGAGTAGTTGTAAATTTGTTGTGTCTGTGGGAGGAGGTGAATTCAAAGTCCACCTACGCTGCTATCTTGACGCCATTTCCTATAGTTTTTTTAAAATAAAGAATTTTAAATAGTTTATATGGAAACATGAATTATAAATATATGATATCTATATAAATGTAATTTATAAAATTTTAGAACTTATAGAATATACAATCATATAGAATTTTTATAGATTCTTTATAGAATTAGAACATATAAATATTGATAAAGTGACTGAAGGGTATTGTCAGCTCTCTCAGGATTGTAGCTGAGTGGGGCCTGCCGCAGGCATGGGAACACCTAATTGTTTCAGGCTTTGGAGGGTGGGGCCAATCGCCTATGTGGCTGTTTGATAAGCACAAGTCTGCTGCAGCTGAGCATTACAACCAGCCAGCCAGGGGGACAACCTAGCCTCTCTGGGCACCTGCAGCAAAAGCAAACCTGCCACAACAGAAAGACACATGAAGCCCACACAGGGGCACTTTTGGAACATTTGGAACTGGTGACAAGAATGAAGCACACTGCTGGGCCTTACTAGGCATCTCTTATATAAGGTTACCTCTCCAAGATCAAGAGATATAGCTGACCTATCTGATACGTATATATAAGCACAGAGAAAGAGGCAAAATGAGGAGACACAGGATTACAGTCCACATAAGGGAACAGGATAAAACTCCATAAAAAGAACTAAATGAAACAGAGATAAACAATCCACCTGACAAAAAATACAAGCTAATAGTCATAAGGATGCTCACTGATCTTAGGAAAAGAATGGATGAACTCAGTGAGAACTTCAACAAAGAACTGGAAAATATAAAAAAGAACCAATCAGAAATCAAGACTGCAATACTGGAAATGAAAAATTCACTAGAGGGACTCAATAGCAGAGTAGATGATACAGAAGAACAGATCAGCAAGCTGGATGAAAGACTAAAGGAAATCACCCAAGCTGAACAGATAAAAGAGAAAAGAATTAAAAAGAATGAGGACCATCTAGGGGCCTCTGGGACAACATCAAGTGCACTAAGATCCGTATTATAGGTGACAAGAAGGAGAAGAGAGAGAGAAAGGGACAGAGAATCTATCTGAAGAAGTAATAGCCAAAAACTCCCCTAACCTAAGGAAGGAAACAGACGTCCAGGTACAGGAAGCATAGAGATCACCACACAAGGAGAACTCAAAGAGGCCAACACCAAGATAGATTATAATTAAAATGTCAAGAGTTAAAGATAAAGAGAATCCTAAAAACTGCAAAAGAAAGGCAACAACTTACATACAAAGGAAACCCCATAAGGCTATCAGCTGACATCTCAGCAGAAACCTTACAGGCTAGGAAGAAATGGCATGATCTATTTAAAGTGCTGAAAGGAAAAAACCTACAGCCAAGAATACTCTACCTAGCAAAGTTATCCTGCAGAATGGAAGGAGAGATAAAGAGTTTCCCAGACAAGCAAAAACTAAAGGAGTTTATCACCAAGAAACCAGGCATACAAGAAATGCTAAAGGGACTTATTTAAGTGGAAAAGAGAAGACCACAAATAGGAATAAGAAAACTATGGGAAAAAAAGGAATAAAATCATGGTAAAGGCAAATATACAGTAAAAGTAGCAGATCAACCACCTATGAAGCCTATATGAAGGTCAAAAGACCAAAATACTAAAATTATCTATTTCCATGATAAAAGGGTAATGGATACACATGCACAAAAAAAGAGGTTAGGTATGATACCAAAAACATAAAATGTGAGAGGAGGGGAGTAAAAGACTAAAACTTTTAGCAAGAAGTCAAACTAAAGGGGCTGGCCCCGTGGCCGAGTGGTTAAGTTCGCGCGCTCCGCTGCAGGCGGCCCAGTGTTTCGTTGGTTCGAATCCTGGGCGCGGACATGGCACTGCTCGTCAGACCACGCTGAGGCAGCGTCCCACATGCCACAACTAGAGGAACCCACAACGAAGAATACACAACTATGTACCGGGGGGCTTTGGGGAGAAAAAGGAAAAAATAAAATCTTTAAAAAAAAAAAAAGAAGTCAAACTAAAGAGACTATCAACTTAAGATAGATGTCTATAAACATAGGTTATTATATATGAACCTCATGGTAATCACAAACCAGAAGCCTATAACAAATACACAAAAAATTAGGAGAAAGGAAACCAAACCTAAAACTAAAGAAAGCCGTTAAACCACAAGGAAGACGGAACAGAGAAGAACTACTAAAACTTCCAGAAAAAAGGGGAAAAAACGGCAATAAGAACATTCTTATCAACAGCTACATTAAATGTCAATGGACTAAATGCTCCAATCAAAAGGCATAGGGTGGCTGATTGGATTAAAAACCAAGACCCATATATATGCTACATACAAGAGACACACTTCAGACCTAAAAACACTCACAAACTGAAAGTGAAGGGATGGGAAAAGATACTCCATGAAAATTGTCATGAGAAGAAAGCTGGGGTAGCAATACTTATATCAGACAAAATAGACTTTAAAACAAAAACTGTAACAATGAACAAAGAAGGGCACCACATAATGATAAAGGGAACAATCCAACAAGAGGATATAACACTTGTAAATATCTATGCACCCAACACAGGAGCACCTAAATATATAAAGCAATTATTAACAGACATAAAAGGAAAAACAGACAGTAACACAATAATAGTAGGGGACTTTAACACTCCACCTACGCCAATAGATAGATCATCCAAATAGAAAACAATAAGGAAACGTTTGGCCTTAAATGGCACATTAGATCAGATGAACGAAGTAGATATATACAGAACATTCCATCCGAAAACTACAGAATACATTCTTTTCAAATGCTCATGGAACATTCTCCAAGATTGATCACATATTAGGCCACAAAACAAGTCTCAATAAATTTAAGAAGACTGAAATAATACCAAGCATCTTTTGTGACTACAGTGGCATGAAACTAGAAATCCACCACAGGAACAGAATCAGAAAAGCTGCAAATATGTGGCGGTTAAACAAAATGTTACTGAACAATGATTGGGTCAACGAAGAAATCAAAAGAGAAATCAACAAATACCTGGGGACAAATGAAAATGAAAATATGACATGTCAAAATTTATGGGATACAGCAAAAGTGGTCATAAGAGGAAAGTTTATAGCAATATAGGCCTACCTCAACAAACTAGAGAAATCTCAAATAAACAATCAAAGAGTGCATCTAAAGGAACTGGAAAAAGAAGAATAAACAAAGCCCCAAATCAGTAGAAGAAAAGAAATAATAAAAATCAGAGCAGAAATAAATGAAATAGAGACTAAAAAAAAGAAAAAATTAATGAAATTAAGAGCTGGCTCTTTGAAAAGATAAACAAAATTGACAAACTTTTAGCTAGATGCACCAAGAAAAAAGAGAGAAGGCTCAAATAAATAAAATCAGAAATGAAAGAAGAGAAATTACAATGGATACCTCAGACATACAAAAGATTATGGGCCGGCCTGGTGGTGCAGTGGTTAAGTTCGCACATTCCGCTTCTTGGCAGCCCAGGATTTGCTGGTTCAGATCCCAGGTGCAGACATGGCACCACTTGGCAAAAGCCATGCTGTGGTAGGCATCCCACGTATAAAATAGTGGAAGATGGGCATGGATGTTAGCTCAGGGCCAGTCTTCCTCAGCAAAAAGAGGAAGATTGGCAGTAGTTAGCTCAGGGCTAATCTTCCTCAAAAGAGAAAAAAAGAAATACAAAAGATTATAAAAGGATACTGTGAAAAGCTGTACACCAACAACTTGGATAATCTAGAAGAAATGGATACATTCTTAGAATCATACAACCTTCCAAAACTGAATGAAGAAGAAATAGAGAATTTGAACAGACCAATCACCAGTAAGGAGATTGAAACAGTAATCAAAAACCTCCCAAAAAATAAAATTCTGGGACCAGATGGCTTCCTTGGTGAATTCTACCAAATATTCAAAGAAGACTTAATACCTATCCTTCTCAAACTCTTCGAAAAAATTGAACAGGAGGGGAAGATTCCTAACTCATTCTATGAAGCCAACATTACCCTGATACCAAAACCAGACAAGGACAACACAAAAAAGAAAATTACAGGCCAATATCACTGATGAACTTCAATGCAAAAATCAATAAAATACTGGAGCTGGCCCCGTGGCCAAGTGGTTAAGTTTGCGCGCTCTGTTGCAGGCAGCCCAGTGTTTCGTTGGTTCGAATCCCGGGCAGGGACATGGCACTGCTCATCAAGCCACGCTGAGGCAGCATCCCACATGCCACAATTAGAAGGACCCACAACAAAAGAATATACAACTATGTACCGGGGGGCTTTGGGAAGAAAAAGGAAAAAATAAAGTCTTTAAAAAAAAAAAAAAGCTATGGTAATCAAAACAATATGGTACTGGCACAAAAACAGACACACAGATCAATGGAACAGAATCGAGAGCCCAGAAATAAACACATACTTCTATGGACAGCTAATTTTCAACAAGGGAGCCACAAACATACAGTGGAGAAAGGAAAGTCTCTTCAATAAACGATGTTGGGAAAACTGGACAGCCACATGCAAAAGAATGAAAGTAGAACATTATCTTACATCATACACAAAAATCTACTCAAAATGGACTAAGGACTTGATTGTAAGACCTGAAATCGTGAAACTTCTAGGAGAAAACATAAGCTGTACGCTCTACACCATTGGTCTTAGCAGCATATTTTCAAGTACCATGTATGACCAGGCAAGGGAAACAATAGAAAAATAAACAAATGGGACTACATCAAACTATAAACTTTCTGCATAGCAAAGGAAACCATCAACAAAATGAAAAGATAACATAAGAATTGGAAAAACATAAAGGGTTAATATATCTGATAAGGGGTTAATATCCAAAATATATAGAGAACTCTCACGTCTCAACAACAAAAACACTAACAACTCAATTAAAAACTGAGCAAAAGATCTGAACAGACATTTTTCCAAAGAAGATATACAGATGGCCAACAGGCACATGAAAAGATATTCAACATCACTAATTATCAGGGAAATGCAAATCAAAACTACAATGAGATATCACCTCATGCCCGTCAGAATGGGTATAATTGAGAAGACAGGAAATAACAAATGTTGGAGAGGATGTGGAGAAAAGAGAACTCTCATACACTGCTGGTGAGAGTGCAAACTGGTGCAGCCACTATGAAAAACCATATGGAGATTCCTCAAAAAATTAAGAACAGAACTACCATACAATCTAGCTATTTCACTGCTGGGTATTTACCCAAAGAACATGAAGACACAAATGCATAAAGATACATGCACCTCTATGTTCACTGCAGCATTATTCACATAGCCAAGACTTGGAAGCAACTTAGGTGCCCATCAAAGGACAAACGGATCAAGAAGATGTGGTATACATACACAACGGAATACTACTCAGCCATAAGAAATGATGAAATCCGGCCATTTGTGACAACATGGATGGACCTTGAGAGTATTATGCTGAGTGAAATAAGTCAGAGGGAGAAAGTCAAATACCATATGACCTCACTCATAAATAGAAGATAAAAACAACAATAAACACATAGAAACAAACATTGGATTGGTGGTTACCAGGGGGGAAAGGGAGAGGGAGGAAGACGAAAGGGGTAATTAGGCTCATGTGTGTGGTCATGGATTATAATTAGTGTTTAGGTGGTGAACATAATGTAATCTACACAGAAATTGAAATATAATTATGTATATCCGAAATTTATGTAATGTTACAAATCAATAGTATCGCAATAAAAATAATTACAAAATAAAAAAAGTACTATATACTATTTCATAATGATAAAAGAATGTTTTAAGAGGGTGTTGGAAAAATATACTTATCAGAACAGCACTTTATAACTCTGTCCCAAAAATTCTGTGACTATGTATGGTGATTGGTGTTAGTTAGACTTACTGCCGTGATCATTTTGCAAGATATACAGATCAAATCGTTATGTCGTACACCTGAAACTAATATAATCTCGTATGTCAATTATGCCTCAATGAAAAAATACATTTTTAAAAATAATAATTAAAAAACTGAAACTCTGTCCCAGGAAGACCTGAGGTTTAGCAGAGGTGGCTCAAGGATAAAAGAGGAGGATGAGGGAACAGCCTCCCAGTGTCCCTGCCCTACTTCAGAAAGAGTACTGCCACTTTTATCTATTTCATATGTTTGGGGTTTTATATAAGATTTCATCTGGAAAATGATCACCACTGCCTAAAAAACTGAAACACATTGTATTAGAGGCTTTATATTTGGTTTATTCAGGGCTACTGTGATTTATAATAAGTCTGTTGTTTATTTAATAATCACTAAAGAGTTGGCTGCTTGTAACAGTTGGAATCTATTTTCCTTTCTTGAAACTTCCCCCCCCCCTTGAATGCATCACAGGTTTCTCCTGCCACCTGGTGGCAACATATGTCTATTGCAGGGGCAATTTCTAAATTTAGCAGGTATCTGCTGAAGTTGCAAATACAACTCACAAAGTGATGAAGATTTGTAGGGGGATTTTTAAATATCCATTACAAGTTACAAGACATCTCTGCATCCATTATCTCATTTTATCTTCCCACCAGCTTTGGCAGGTGGGTATTCATAGTCTCTCCCATTTTCAGCAGAGGAAAAAGCTCTCAAAAGCTAAGGAACTTAGGTGATAGCCAGAAAATTATGGGACTTGGAGTCTAATAGTTATAAGAGAGAGATAGCTTTGTGACAATCTAAAGAGTCTTAAATCTAGAGAGATATTTGGGCTGGAAGCACAAAATTGGTATCCATCAGAATAGAGGTTAGTGTTTGAAGTTACCAGGTGATCAAAACTTGGAGCCATGGGAAATCACACATGGGATTCTAACGAACAAACTGAGATGGTATGGCTTGGTAATGGCTGATAAAAAACAAACAAGGAAGCTTATACGGTTGGCAGTCTGAGGTCACAATCTGAAGAATGGAAATCTTTGTCTATTGCGTGAAAATACATAGCAAGAAGAAGAAAGAGGAAGAGGACACATTAAGAGCTCCACTCTAAACAGTCCAGATCAAACCTAAAATTCAGGTCCCTGTTTGAAACTCAGATGTGACAAAGAAAAATAATAAAGTGTGACTATCACAGCCCTTTCCCTCTTACCTCTCACTCCCAAAAGGATTCTTTCTTGCCCAATTACCCAATCAGTCCCTAGGCGTTTCTGTGAATAGTAGGGTAATCAACAAGAGAGACAACACAGGAAGAGGGAGAAGACACCAGCATTGAAAAGAGAAAGGGAGAGAACTAAGGACAAAAGGAGAAGAATTTATGCAGAGAGGAAGAGAGACCTTATGGGCTGGGGTTAGAAGAGAATATGTGGAGTTTGGAGTGGGAGAGAAAGGAGACTTTGGTACGGTTGCCTTGTATGGGACACTGGTGGAGAGAGAGGAAACAGAACTGGGCACAGCCTCAGACAGGCCATGACGTAGAGATGAGCACTCACAGGAGCAAGGGTTAGAGGACGGAGCACGTCACGAATCCGGGCAGATGACAAGAGGTGTAGAAAGGGCCACAGGTCAAAAATCCTGAGAAAGAGCATGATTCCAAGGCAATGTCTGTGCCATCCATGATTTGCCTACCAAGACAGAAACCAAATCCTCAGCATGGACGGGTCTTGGCCAATAGATGCCAGAGAGAAAGGGCCACATTCCACTGAATAAAGGAGAGAAAGGAGAGGCTGGCAAAAAATCTTCTGACAGACTCAGGTGCAATAAAAGAGAAATCTGTCCATGCCTAAGAGCCATTTTCTAATTGCCATTTTCTAACTAGTGACCCTGGAAAATTCCTCCCCTCTCTGGGCTTCCATGCCATCCTCTGGATAATGAGGAGATGTGGCTGGGAGATCTCTGAAGGCTCTTCTGACTCTGACCCTCTGCCTCAGGGCCTCAGCATCCCATTTGGCTGCAGGCCCAGTAGCTGGCTCCTTCCCCCAGAACAGGTAGGACTGAGAGCAGGTCCTCTTTTACTGCTGTGGCTGTTGCCACTGGGAGTCCCCCCCCCAAACTCCCAACCTAGCCTGCAGCTTTCTCATCACCATGCCCTTCACAATTGCCCCCACCTGCCTTTGGGGCATAACCTCCAGCCACCCTCTCTCACACACCAGGCTCCAATCACACTCTGTTCCTCAGTGTCCCCCTTGCTCAGCTGTGGACCTCTGCCCCTGCTCTGTCCCTGTCCACACAGAATACCTGCCAAACACTTCTTTATGTTTTTCAACAGATTCTATAACGCAAAGACGCCAATTCCTCCCTTTCCAATGTTACCTTCTCTGTTGCTTAAACTCCTAGAATTCTGGAACAGGATGGGCTTATAACTATTTGTCTTCCATTTCAGATTGTCATCTCTGTGAGGACTCAATAAATATTCATTAAACTGTTTATTAAATGATTTATTAAATTAAATAATTAATGAACAAATGGATGTGTAACGCTAACAAATCCACACATTTCCCACTGTGCTCACTGCCACCATCTTTATCTGTCATCTGGATTTTTCTAACAATTCTCACCTGTTCTCCTTGTACGTGCCTCTCCTTCCATCTTTCCAAAACCTTTTAAAACTTAAGTCATATTTAAGTTGTATTTATCGCTCCTCTGCTCAGAGCCCTCCGGAGGAAATGCCAAAGGCTTTATAAATGGCTTACCAACTCCTGTCTGATCAAGGCTCTGACCTCATCTACCACACTTTGCCTCACTCACCCCAGCCACATGGCCTACTTGCTGTTGCACAAACTTGCCTTCACACTAACGCCTCAGGGACTTTGCCCCAGATATCTGCCTGGCTCACCCCCCTCACAGCCTTCGAATCTTTGTTCCCATGTCACTTTCTCATGGAGGATTTCCCTGACCACCATATTTAAAATTTTCAACATGTTCCTCCCTGAGAATTCCCTAGCTCCCTCTCCTGCTTCATTTTTTCCATAGTACTTACCATGTTACAACATATAACATAATTTATTTATTTACTTTACTTTCTCTCTCTTCCAATAAATTCCATGAGAAAGAGTTTCTGGTTTGTTTTATTCACGGCTGTATCCCCAGTCGTTGGCACAGAATATTTGTTGAATGAAATCCCTGATTCTCAAGTAGTTCAATTCCAGCACGGTGTCTCATTCAAGTAAACTAATCCAGCAGCCAAAACTAATTCAAAACTTTTATTGTGCTCTTAAAAACCACTAAAGAAGATTGCAATCACCGTCCAAGCAAAACTTCTTAAATTTCCTTTCCACCCTTCTGTGATCCTTAGATTCCAGCAACTGCTTCCTTTAAACCCTTCGCTTCCACATCTCTCCCTGGGTGCCCTGTCCGTGGAGGTTCTTTACTTCTCCTTCCTCGTGGGCCAGCCCCCTCACATCCTCCCAGAGGTCACTGCCAGGACTTCTGCTCCCACCGCTGAGCCACTGGGATGGCCAGAGACTCCCCCTTGCTCCCCACAGAGGGAAATGAGCCGAGTCTTCCAAGAAGCAAGGTTCTCTCATTCTGAGTGCTTTTCTCAAGGTAACTGTAATAAAGGTTTCTGGGAATAATTTTGTCCATTTGTTACAAATGCAACCTCAGGGAGCAAACAGGCGAGGGGTCCCAATAGTTCCCCAGGGAGTTGTATGCGTTTGCTAATTGAGGCTCTTGTACCGTTATTGTTAACTTACCTGTGACCAGTGGGTGGAGGTTAGAGACTTCCCTTCCCGCTAAGCTCTGGTTTGAGAACCTGGACCTTTGTGGGAATTTGGAGGTTGGCAGACTGGAACATTATGGGTCACTCTAGAAGAGAAACTGAGTCACACCCTGACTGCCTCGCCCCCACACTCAGTGAGAGGGAGGTCTGGCTAGCTAGAGAAGCACAATCCAGGGAGCGGCCAGGCTAACGAGCTCTCAGTTCGAGGAACCTGATCATCTCAGCTGGTGCCCAAGACTCTGGAGTTAGGAGAATAGGCATTTATCTGGAGAATCACTCAAGGTGACAGGATCCCAGAGCTCCTGCTCTTGAATCAGAGGGAGTAAAGAGCAGGGACCAGAATTACCATGCGAGCCATGACCAGAGGGGAGAGGGAAGAGCTAGGACCAAAAATGAGCCAAGCACCCAGGAATTCCCTTGGGAGCAAGTCTTCTACAGCAAAAAAGACTTAGGGAGCAATGATGGGATCAGCCAACGGGTCATGATGGGGTCACTTGGTCCCAGGCAGGCCTGAGGGTCCTGACACTAAGCACATGAGGCACAGACAGCAAAGATACTGATAAAATTCCTCCCTTGCTCGAAATGGACGTAGATCTGGAGTAGAATGAAGCCTACAAGTGGAGCCACCAGAGGACAGGGAGCTGCCAGGAAATTCATTCATTCACCCAACAAATGTTTACTGAGTACCTACTATTGCCAGGCACTCTTCCTCTTGGAGCCGGCCTCCTCGTCAAACAGACAAACCTCTATCTGAGACAAGTCACTACCAAGAATGCCCCCAGTGACCGCTCTCACTGGGCTCCTCAATCCACACTGTGGTTAACTCCGAAAACAAACTTCATGGAGTAGAGGCTGCTTGCACTAGATATATATTTTAACCCCAGAAAAAGTTTAACAAGCAAACCAAAATCAGAGTACCGTGAAAAAGAAAAGAATGTCCATGGCTGATTTTATTACCGTTATTTCCTAGAACTCTTGGCAGCCTACTCAGGATTCCAGGATTCCACAGAGCACAATTTAAAATCCTCTGTCTTCAGTCAGGCTGACCTTCCAAAAGAGAGGTAGGGGCACTCTCCATCCCCCAAGCAGCAGTAGCGGTGAGATATATCAAAGCAGAGCGGTCCAGGCTTCACTACCGGAGCTCGGAGGCCCGAACCGGGCCTCACAGAGGGTCCATGTGGACTTGTAAATAGATGCACTAAAAGAGTAAATAATGAATTTGTGCAATTGGAGGAAAAGGCTCCCAAGCAGTTCTGGTGATGCAGAGGCAACCTTTTAAAACAGAGAGCCTGTGCGTGCATCTCCCCCAGCAGAGGTAATGGCTTCATATACATTCATGAGCTCTAGTCCCCCAACTCTTCCTCGTTCTCCATCACAATCATAAAACACAAAGGAAAAGTGAGACAGAGAAAGACAGATAAACTTCAAGGGTCCGAATTGCAAACACAACCTACAGTCTGTAAATTGCTTGGAGACCTTTGGAGGGAGAATCGAGGAAATGAAAAGTAGAACATACAGGAATATTGCTGTTTAGGGGAAAGTCTCTGCTTTGGGCATAAAATCTTGTCTGGAGAACGGTGGAGAGGCGCTATACCGACTAAATGTGAGATTGCTTTGTATAAAGGACGAGCCGCGTTCTTACTCCGCATTCCTGCGCCTGTCTCCGGTGGCCACCTCCAAGGTCATTTACTTGCGGAAGCTCCAAGGCTCTATGGTTTTAGTTATATTAAAACCAGGAGCCCAGGAGTCCCGGCTGTGTTTGTTGGGCTCTGCTAACCCCACCCCTCCGAGATCCCACCCCTCCGAGGTGGATCCTCCGAGAGCCCAGCCTGCCACAGAGTCAGAGGGTCTCAGAGCTCAGACCCCAGAGTCAGACTGTGTGAGTTTACATCCCAGCTCAGCCACATGTTGTGTAACCTGCACCGTCTTCCAGAAAGGACTTAGGGCCATCTGCAAAACGGCTTTGCAATTTTGTGCATTTGTGCATGCGTTGCCTGGTAATTTGGGGAGGGGGATTTATCCTTTTTAGAGATAAACATAAGCGCACACACACACAAGGTGAGGAAATTGGCCGCCAGGAACCTGAGGTCAAGTTATTGTTACATGCTGCGGTCTTGTGTCCTCAAAGGCAAGTGCGCTTTGCTAACTTCAGCTGGAAGGAATGCAGCAGGGTGGCGGAAAAGAATGAAAGAAAGATCACAGGCCAGCTTCCGCTCCCACACCAGGCTGTATGTTCAGACCAAAGGCGGCCAAGAGCCAAGCAGCCAGCTCGGCCGGGTCACGAGGCTCAGCTGCCCCTTCCCTGTGAGTGAGGCTGACCCCAAGCCCCCGCAAGCTGTTAGGGGGCTCCTGGCTGCCAGAGGAGCAGCTCTTCAGAAGGGATGCGAGCTGAAGGTCGTACCCATTTGTGCTTAGCCCTGGCCTCGCCGCAGCGCTCAGAATCGTTGGCCCAGGGCCAGCTTGGATAATTACATTTCACCTGCCCAAACTCGCCCGTGGTCTCCCCTGAGAGACGTCTTCCTCTTCCATGGCTGCCGTGATCCCGAACATAAATACTCTCTCAAAGGCAGTATTCTATGCCTGAGCAGCTCAGGTTTGTTCCTGAAAAAAATCCTCTTGTAACAACGCACTTACTCTCATTTCTTCCTTCCTTGGGCAAACAGTTATTAAGCAACGACTTAATGAGTGCGGAGCACTGTCCTGAGTGCCGGAGGAGCAAAGACGAATGAGGCAATAAATTTTCGGCCTGTGAGAAGCTTGCAGTCCAGCAGGAAAACCATCAATATGAGTAGTAAATGCCTTTAGAAATGGAGTATGGCTGGAGAACCAAAAAGAGAGATTCTAAATCTCCTTAGAAAAGTCAAGGAAGGTTCCCAGGGTCGGTGATGTTGGAGCCGAGCTGTTAAAGAGAACCTCAATAGGCAGATACTGAAGAAGAGCATGCAAGGCAGGGAACAAATACATATGCAGAGCAAAGGGGTATGAAAGAGCCTGGAGCGGGCAGAATTAAAGGGGAGTGGCAGGAGTATATGGCGTGAGAGAAAGGGGCCTGAAGAAGGGAGGCTGGAAACGGAGTCTCTGGGTAGGCTGTGGAGAGCCCGGAATATCACAATAAGGAATTTGCTTGTAGCGTTTGAAGATTTTTAAGCAATGAAACGACTGATCCATCTGTGTTTTAGTAAAGACAGTCTGTGGCAGTGTGGAGAGAAGAGTGGGGAGACTAAAGAAATAAAGGTCAGAAATAAAAATGTGGCACTATTCTCCTCGACCCAATGAGAGGTATTGGGGGCCTGAATGAAGGCAGAGGCAGCGGGAGAGAAGCAGACAGACACAGGCGTTCAGGAAGGGAAATCAACAGGTTCTCAGGGCCTGGTTGGATGAAAAGTGAGAGAGTAGAAGAATCTAGAAGAGTGGGCAACTGGATGGATGGTGGGACTATTAACCAAGACGCCACAGGAGGAAGCAGAGTAGGGGAAATGAAGGGTTCCTGCAGAGATTACAGAAGACAGCTAGAAATGTAGGTCTGGGTTCATTAACTTCCATAAGTTCCCTGCAATGACATTTATCAATTTTATCAACAAAATTTATTTCTGGAGGCTCTACACCGGTGGTCCTCAAATCTGAGTTTAAGAATCACCTAGTGGGTTTGTTAAAACACAGCTTGCTAGGCTCCACCCTCAGAGTTTCAGATTTAGCAGGTCTGGGGTACCCAGCCCAAGAATTTGTATTTCTACCAAGTTCCCTGTGATGCTGAAGCGACTGACCTGGAGCCCCCACTGTGAAAACCTCTGCTCTAGATTTTTGTTTGGGCTGCTTTCCCCACGATCTGAAATTTTCTCTGAGTAGGTAACTAAAAGGGCTGATTCAGGTGGAGATGATCAAAAATGTTCCCTTTTACCAGCAGACTTTCAAGGATTCAGTTCTAACCACTAAAAACAAGGGTTTGAGTTTGGTGGCTGACTAATCTCTCATTTCTTCTTACACAAATGACAGGCTTTAAAAAAAACCTTAGCATGTAGAAGTCGGTAGCATTTTTTGAGTGCCTACTATATGCCAAGCATTGTGCTAAGCACTTTCCATACATTGTTTCATTTAGTTCTATCAGTAACCCCATGGAAGTGAATACTATTCTAATCCCCATTTCTCAGATGAGGAAACTGAGGCACTGAAGTGGTTAAAGTTAGCCCAAGGTCAAGTTGCCAGGAAATGGCAGATTTACTACAGAGTATATGCTCAAATACTATAAAATATTGCCTTTGTTATCATCCCATATTTTGTTCTATGAAATAGGCTAGCTTACTCCAAGACCAGAATCTTCCACATCCTATTATGTCATTAACCCACAGTGGTTTCCTGAATCTGTTTTCAAAACTCTGCCAGCACATTGCTGGCAGCCACGATGGAGTATAATCATCATCTTTCAGCTTCTTAATAACCCTTGTGCATTGAACAATCAGGAGAACGGAAGGGTCAAGTGGAAGGCAACGCCCTGTGGTGCTATGAATGTGTGTGAGGATTTTCTGCGATAACGCCTTGGGGATACATGGGCATTCTCAGCATTCTAGAGTGTAAGAGCCTCTCACAACATCTGTTCCAACAACCTCTCTAGACAGTACACACAGTATCATCCTTAAAAGACAATTTTCAGAGAGCCCTAAACAGTTGTTAAGATTCTTTGGCCATCTCCAAAGAGAAAAGCAAACAAAGTGAGCAATTCACGCACCAGCTCTCTATATAGAATCTACTGGCCTTTCAGCCCCTAGGTTACATGACTAACCTGTGAGACAGAATGCGTCCTATGAGACCACAGGACATCAGAAATTTGTAACCTGTGTCCCAGTGTTATTTTAACATAATTCCTAAAATCTGAGGAGTGTGAGTCTGGCTGCTTGAGGAAGCCACGGGTACCAGGATACCTCTCTTCTGAGGAGATTAACCTCTTTGAAGGGCACAGGTGAATGCCCTTCTGGAAAAGACAGTGCTAAAGAAAATTTCAGGAGGACCATCCCAAACTATCCCAGGGCCATGCCTGGCCCAAACAGTCCCTGGCCCACCAGCAGGGGAGACCTGGAATTAAGTCTTGCTGTCACAGGCCAAGAATCTCCAAGGCAAAGCCCTCACATGTAAGCCTTCTCCCAAATCTCTGTCTGTATCACTGGCCTTCAATGCCACAACTAGAACCTGAACTTGAATCTTAGTTCTTAGCTCAGGTCCCAGAATCCCATCCTGCTTGATTCTTGGAACCCCGTCTTCCCAGGGTCTGGACTCAAGCATCCATAACACTCCTACCACCAAAACCATCTCCATACCTGCAGCTCGCTAATGTCTTACTCCCAACTGGGCAGAACAGTTCAAACAGAATGCTTCCTCCTGTCTGAATTGCAGCAAAATCTTGGCTTTAGCTCCTGCTACCCTGCTCCAGATACCACATCACTGTCCCTTGGATATAGATGCTCTGTCAGGCAATGCTAGTCCTCACCAAATTCATTTCCTCTTCTTCTGGGGCTCATAGCCCAGTCTCTTTTGCAGTTATGTGTGGCCATATGATTCAATTCTACCAAAGGAAAGTGAGAAGTGACATCCAGGTCTGGCCCATAAAAACCTCATACGTGTCTCTTTCCCCTTCCAGTGGCTGAGTGTTGATTTCCAGGCAACCTTGGAAGCCTGGAAACTAAAGGTGGCAAAGCCTATCAGCCTGAATCCCTGAATACCTGTGCAGAGCATAGTTCCCAACCAACTGGAAATGTATGGACTATTCATGAGAGTGAAAATAAAGTTGAGTGCATTTGAGCCATCATACATTCTAGGGATTTTGGTTAATGCAGTTGGCCTATCCAACTAATACAAGTGGATCAAGTCCCAATTCACTAATTCACTTTAGAGAATCTTCCACGAGGACCCTCCTCATTGATGAGTTAACCTCCCTGGCCCTATACTCAGCCCTAGCTTGCTGGGTTTTCCTACCTTGAATGGCTGAGATCCTATCATTTTATCTGCCAATCCCATCTAAGTAAGCATAGCACCCTATTGGTTCAGAGATGGGAAAAGCTAGATTTATGGCAAGAAGATGAGGCAGTGAACACATGCACAGCCCTGAGCCTGTTTCTCTCGGTCTGCTCAACCAGAGATGGCTTGACTGGTATACATCAGTGAGGAAGAATGTAAGTCTGTAACTTCAGCGTCACTCTCTGAAAAGATGAGAGGATCCAAAAGAATGCCAATATATTACTGACTTCCTTTACTTTTCTAGTGTAGATTTTTTAAGTTGATTCTTGTGGTAGGAGATGTGAAAATTGCCTTCTTTCAGGTAATTAGGAACTCCTGAAACCAGATGGAGCTTCTGTTAACCCAGTTTTAAAACATTGTTAGGGGTGTTCTTGGGCCCTATTCAATATATGTTCTTCTTATAATGCTTAGGAGAGGCTTAGAACTTGAGTCCCTGAACAGCAGAGGGCGGAGATGAGACAGAAGAGAGAAACATGGGGAACACGGTAAGATCAGTGAGTTCCCATGAGCATGGGCCACTGCTGCACTTCCTTTGCTTTGAAGGGAGTTCCTTGATCAGCAGCAATGCTATGATGTAGATTACTGTGATGGTATATAAGGCATTCTGTAATCCCAAGGATGATAGTTTTGGCAGAAGCATTGCATGCAGGGAAATCAAATCCATGTCCAAAGTGTCTCTTCCAGTAAGAACAAAATGTCGCACCATCCATGATGGAAGCAGTCTAGTGTAATCAAACTGGTGCCATATTGGGGCTCTGTGTTGGACTCTACTGCTGGCAGATTGGGCACTCAGCAGTGGCTGTAGCTAGGTTGGCTGTGGTGAGTAGACGTTCATGTTGTTGAACTCATACATAACCTCCATATGAATTTAGCATCAGCCTTTCCATCTTTGTGAAAAAGATTGCTGGAATGTTGATAGGGATTGCACTGAATCAGTAGATCACTGTAGGACATACTGCCACCTTAACAATATTCAGTCTTCTAATGCATGAACACAGGATATCTTTCCATTTATTTAGGTCTCCTTTAATTTCTTTCAGCAATGTTTTGTATAGTCTTGAATTTGTTGAGACTTGTTTTGTGGCCTAACGTATGATCTATCCTGGAGAATGTTCCATGTGCTCTTGAGAAGAATGTGTATTCTGCTACTGTTAGATAGAATATTCTGTATATATCTGTTAAGTCCATTTGGTCTATAGGATTATTCAGATGCACTGTTTCTTTATTGATTTTCTGTCTGTAATGATCTATGCATTGTTGAAAGTGGAGGATTGAAGACCCCAATTGTTGTATTGTTGTCTTTCTTTCCCTTCAGATCTGTTAGTATTGCTTAATATATTTAGGTGCTCTGATGTTGGGTGCATATATATTTATGATTGTTATATCCTATTGATGAATTGACCCTTTTGTCACTATATAATAACCTTATTTATCTCTTGTTACTATTTTTGGCTTAACGTCTATTTTGTTTGCTGTACAGGCAAACTCATTTTATTGCATTTTGCTTTATTGCACTTCACAGATATCAAGTATTTTACAAACTGAAGGTTTGTGGAATCCCCACATTGAGCAAGTCTCTTGGCACTGAAGGCTCAGGTGATGGTTAACCTTTTTTCACAATAAAGTATTTTTTAATTAAGGTATGTACATTTTTTTAGACATAATGTTATTGCACACATAATAGACTACAACATAGTGTAAACATAACTTTTACATGCACTGAGAAACAAAAAAATTCATGTGACTCGCTTTATTGCGATATTTGCTTTATTGTGGCGGTCTGGAACCAAACTTGCACTATCTCCAAGGTATGCCTGTAAGCGGAGCTACCCCTGCTCTCTTTTGGTTTCCATGTCATGGAATGTCTATTTCCATCTCTTCACTTTCAACCTATGTGTATCCTTAAAGTTTAAATGAATCTCTTGTAGGAAGCATATAATTGGGTCCTGTTTTTTTAATCCGTCTAGCCACTCTATGACTTTTCATTGGAGAATCTAATCCATTTACATTTAGAGTAATTATTGATAGGTAGGTAAGGACTTACTAAGAACATCTTATTGTTTTCTGGCTGTTTTGTAGTTCCCTTATTCCTTTCTTCCTCTCTTGCTTCCTTTCTTTGTGAACTGATGTTTTTCCATATCGGTATACTTTGATTCTCTTCTTTTTATCTTTTGTGTATCTAGCGTAGGTTTTTGCTTTGTGGTTACCATGAGACTACATAAAGTATTTTATAGATGTAACAGTCTATTTTATGCTGATAACAACTTACCTTAATCACATAGAAAAAGTCTACCATTTTACTTCCCCCCCTTTATGCTTTTGATATCACAATTTACCACTTTTTATATTGTATTCATAACAAATTGTTGTAGCCACGGTTATTTTTAATACTTTTGTCCTTTAACCTTTATACTAGAGTTAGGTGATTAACACACCACCATATTGTAGTATAAGAGTATTCTAATCTTGACTATATATTTACCTTTACCAGTATGTTGTATATTTTCATGTTACTAATTAGTATCTTTTCATTTCCGCTTGAAGAACTCCTTTCAGCATTTCTTGCAAGGCAGTTCTGGGAGTGATCAACTCTCTCAGCCTTTGTCTGTCTGGGAAAGTGTTTATATCTCCTTCATTTCTGAAAGACAACTTTGTCAGTTAAAGTGTTGTTGGTTGGCAGTTTTTTCTTCCAGCCCTTTGAATATATCATCCCACTCGCTCCTGGCCTACAAGGTTTCTGCTGAGAAATCCACTGACAGGCTTATGGGAATTCCCTTAGAATTTCAAGCTTCTTTTCTCTTTCGGCTTTTAAGATTCTTTTTTTGTCTTTGACTTTTGGCAGTTTTATTATAACGTGTCTTGGTGAATACCCCTTTAAGTTGAGATCTTTTGGTGACCTATAAGCATCATGATGTTAGATATCTAAATCTCTCCCCAGATTTGGGAAGTTCTCAGCCATTACATCTTTAAATAATCTTTCCATCCCCTTCTACTTCTCTTCTCCTTCTGGGACTCCAATAATTCACAGATTGTTTCTTTTTATGTTTAAATTTGGTGAATTTCAGCTCTTAGCACAGTAGCAGCTTCCCATCCTCCACCCCCAGCCCTGTGGCAGGCAGCTGTGCACGTGTTTCAGGAACAACCTGCACTCAACTTGCAGAAGCCAGAGTTGGCAAACAGGTCCCTGTCCTCCAAATATCAGGAATCTGTGCTTTGATCACCGGTTGCTGCTTCTGACCACAAAGATGCAGAAAAAGAAGAGGGCAGCCATTGTGTTGCACCACCCTCATTGTTTCAAGCGCCTCCTCCTCTGGGTGAAGTGACTTTCAGGGGTTTTAAAGGGCCAGGGCCCTTTTCCTTCTTTGTTTTTCTCTTTTTTCCCCTTTTAGAAAGCAGGCATTAAAGACTAGAACATTCAAAAGCAACTGCATCTATGGGGAAAATTAGAAAGTGACTGTGCATGCCCAGGAAAAGGCAAAGGCTGGGAGTAGACCAGAGAAGACCTTAAACATATACCTCACACTGATCCTTGGCACAAAAACAGCCAGAAACAAACAAAAAACCGAAACAATTTTAAAAAGCAAAGCCTAGGGAAGGGGAAGAATCTGATTTGCAGTTACCACATTATTGGATTCAAATGTCCAGTTGTCAACAAGAATCATGAAAAAACAGGAAAATGTGGCCCACTCAAAGAAAAGAAATAAACAGAAACTCTCCCTGAAAAAGACCTGAGAGCAGATCTACTAGATAAAGACTTTTAAAAAACTGTCTTGAAGATGCTCAAAGAACTAAAGGAAGATGTGGAGAAAGTCAAGAAAACAATGTGGGAAAAAATAGAAATATCAATAAAGAGATGGGAAACCTAAAAAGAAATATGAAAGAAATCCTGAAGTAGAAAAGTACAATGACTGAAATAAAAACTTCACTAGAGGGATTCAAAGGCAGATTTGAGCAGGCAGAAGAGAGAATCAGCAAAACTGAACATAGGACAATGGAAATTATCGAGTCAGAGGAATGGAAAAAAAGATTGAAGTGAACAGAGCCTAAGACACTTGTGGACTACTTCTCTAGTGGACCACCACATGCATTGTGGGAGTCCCAGAAGAAAAAGAGTCAGAAAGGGGACGAGAGAATATTTGAAGAAATAATGGATGGAAACTTTACAAATTTGGTGAAAGACATAAATATAAACATACAAGAAGCTCAATGAACTCCAAGTAAGATTAACTTAAAGAGACTCACCCCAAGACACATTATAATCAAACTTTCTAAAGACAGACAAAAGAGAGTATCTTGAAAGCAGCAGGAGAGAAGTGACTCATCACCTATAATGGATACATAATAATGTTATCAGCAGATTTCTCACCAGAAACTTTGGAGGCCAGAAGGATGTAGGCCAATATATTGAAAGTGTTAAAAGAGAAAAAAACTGTCAACCAAGAATTCTATATCCATCAAAACCATCCTTCAAAAGTGAGGGAGAAATTAAAACATCCCCAGATAAACAAAAGTTGAGAGAGTTCATTACCATTAAATCTGCCCTAAAAGAAGTGTTCAAGGAAGTTGCAGTATGAAGTGAAAGGACATTAGATAACAACTTGAAGCTGTATAAAGAAATAAAGATCTCAATAAAGGTAAATACATGTGAAATTATAAAAGCTAACATGATTTTTACAATAATTTATAACTACATTTTGTTTTCTACATGATTTAAAAGACTAATATTTTTCACTAAACAATTATTAGTCTAAAAGCTGGTAGTAAGGTTAGTAACTCCACATTTTGTTTTCTACATAATTTAAGAGACGAATTCATTTTTAAAAATTATTAGTACATGTTTTGGGGCACACAATGTATAAAGATGTAATTTTGTGACATCAACAACCAAAAGGGGTGTGGACAGAGCTGTTAAAGGAGGAGTTTTTGTATGTTATTAAAGTGAAGATGGTATAAGTAAAATTAGTGTGATAACTTTAAATGTAATCCTGATGATAATCAGAAAGAAAATAGCTATAGAATATATACAAAAGGAAGTGAGAAAGGAATTTAAACATTGCACTACAAAAGATCAACTAAACTCAAAAGAAAACAGTGAAGCAGGAAATAAGGCACAAAAAAGCTATATGGCATATAGAAAACAAATAGAATGATGACAGAAGTTCCTCCACATCAGTAAATTATTTTAAATGTAAATGGGTTAAACTTCCCAATCAAAAGACAGAGATTGGCAGAATAGATTTAAAAAACGATGCAACCATATGCTTTCTACAATAGATTCACTTTAGATCCAAAGACACAAAATGATTGAAAGTGAAAGGATGGAAACAAGATACGCCATGAAAAGAGTAGCCAAAAGAGAATGTGGTTGGCTATGCTAATATCAGACAAAATAGACTTTAAATTAGAAAATTTGAGGCAAAACAGGATATTGTATATTAATAAAATATTCAATACCACAAGAAGATACAACAATAATAAACACTTACACACCTAATAGCACACCACCAAAATATATGAAGCAAAAACTGACAAAACTGGGGCTGGCCCCATGGCCAAGTGGTTAAGTATGCGCACTCTGCTTTGACAGCCCAAGGTTTCACCAGTTCAGATCCTGGGCATGGACATGGCACCACTCATCAGGCCATGCTGAGGCAGCATCCCACACAGCACAACCAGAAGGACCTACGGCTAGAATACACAACTATGTACTGGGGGCTTTGGGAAGAAGAAAGAAGAAGAAGGAGAAGGAGAAAAGGAAGAAGGAGAAGGAGGAGGAGAAGGAGGAGGAGGAGGAGGGGGAGGGGAGGGGGAGGAGGAGGAGGAGGAGGAGAAGAAGAAGAAGAAGAAGAAGAAGAAGAAGAAGAAGAAGAAGAAG